>NC_053024.1:399480605-399674957 GCF_003073215.2 Triticum urartu
GATCAAAGTGTGAACTTGCCTGCAATGTTGATGAAGATGATTCGCACTCAAAACTCTTGATAGCTCTACTCGTCACACTCCGGTCAATCTATCATAAGTAAGCAATAATAACCACACATAAGCAATCACTCAAAAAATTAGAAAGATCGAGGAAGACAATTCGGAAAACATCAAAACCAAGAAAATAACTCTTGCAACATAAAACAATTTCTACAGTACAAAAATTATATGAATTTGGCCTTATCAGAAAGTTTAGGTCAAGAGCTTCGATTTGCAAAAAGAATCAACTCAAACGGAGCTACGAAACTCAAGTTATGATCAAACGAAGTTTGAATTTAAATCTGATCTAATTCAAATTTTAAACTTTTCAAAAACATGTTTGAGTTGTTTTAATGGATAGAGGGGATCATAACGAAGACATGGGCGTTGGTTTCGTTGGATTTGGACAAACGAGTAAAAAGTTGTGCTTGTTTGAAGAACAGGGACTATTCTGTAAATAAAGTATTCACATCTAGGTCCCTGGCCGAAATTATAGAAAAAGAAAAAACTAAAAGGAGAACGTTCGTTTTCTATACCTAACCAGCGAACGTTCTCTAAATAGATTCATCGAAAAGAAAATCATTTTTTTAAACAATCTAGGTTTTTTTAAGAACCGAACTAACCGAGAATAAACCGGCGGCGGCGGATCTGTTTGAGCTCCGGCGAGGGCCGTGCGGCTCCGGCGAGCGGGGTGAGGCAATCCGGTGGCTCCGGGGATGGCTGCGAGGCGGCGGCATCGGCGGCGGAGAGCGGCGCGGTGGCAGGGGCGCGGCGCGTGCGGCGCAGGGCGGGGAACGGCGGCGAGTGTGGCGCGGCGGCGGTGGTCTGCACGACGGTGGCGCATCACAGCAGGAGGCGGCGAGATGCGGGGCGGAGCGGGGTCGAGGGCGCGGCGTCGGGGGCCCGCCTTTTAAAGGCCAGGGGAGGAGGCGAGGTGTGGTGTGGGGAAGGGGGCAGAGGAGGCGGCGGCGCGGCGGACTCCGAGGAAGGAGTCCCCGTAGGAGACGGCAGGGACGACGGCGGGGAGCTGGGCCGCGGCCTGGCGAGATGCTGCGTCGACCCAGTCGGCGAGGGGAAACTTTTTTTTACACATTTTTTTCAGAGAACTAAAATAATAAAAACAAAATAACTAAAAATATTTTATAGGCATATAATATATCAAAATTTTCAGAAAAAGATTTCCAACAACATGGACATTTTTATAACTTCAAATAAAATCCACACAAATTTAGATAATTCAAAGAGTGCTACTGGCCTATTAAAATCCAACAAAAATCATTTAAAAAAAATATCAAAATGATTTCATATTTATTTCTCTCCAATTTTCTGTTGTTGTGAATCATGTTACCCTAATTTACATATATTTTATTTTTGGAGAAAAATAATTTGAATAAAACTCAAATAACTCCAAATTGAAAATAAATTCAAAAGAACTTTGAATTTAATTATTTTAAACTCCCAACTCATATTTCATGTAATTTGAAGGAGTACTTTTATCTTCTCTCATGAAAATCATTGAGCTGCATGAAATTTATGAATTGAAATATTTCCAAATGAAATCCAATTATTTTCAAATACCCTTTCATTTAATTTAAATGGAAGAAGTCATATCATCTTCGCTCAAGGGTTTTGTATGTGAAAAGAATTTGAATTCATGGAGATCAGAAAGCAAATATGAAAGTTTGGGAAAGTCCTTTTATTCCCTCTCATTTAACTTTCAAAAAGTTTTGAATTCACTCACTTTCAGACAATCAATCAAACAATCAGTCAAATCTATCTATTTATTATAACATTCCAAAATTTCGAATTTTGGGATGTTGTATGTTGTTGTTGTTGTTGTTGCTGTTGTTGCTGTTGTTGCTGTTGTTGCTGTTGTTGTTGCTGTTGTTGTTGCTGTTGTTGCTGTTGTTGTTGTTGTTGCAGGTGTTGTTGTTGTTGTTGTATAGCGACCTGACCCGAATGGATCAAGTCTCTGTGCTTAAGTGTCATCCCTGGATCGGTATGCTGACACACACAGTACTCGAGGATTTATAACAGAGGTAAATCACATGTGTAAAGTAACGTAAATACTATTACCTCAATCCAAAATAGCGGAAGTAACAAGGTTGTGGATTTCCATCAACACCAATGGCAAAGTTGAGTGTAGAAATCGTAACCCTAACGTATCACTTACTCGTCGTAAGAAATCCTGCAATATGAGACGCTGCAGCCACAAAGGGTCAATACATTGAATGTACTGGCAAATTCACACCATAGAGAATGATGAACAATGGCTATCACTACATGCATATTTGGCTGGTGGAAAAGCTCTACGGTTATAAGGTTTTTGCGAAAAGCCAATTTTTCCCTACTGCAAAGAAATAGATTTTATTTAACTATCATGGTGGTTGTTGAACATTGAGAATGGTTGACAGCATTCTCAATCCCAATTAAGTAACATCATTAAACCCAACAAACTTAATTTAAAGTAACGTGGTAAGCAGTATGATGATCACCGCCCACAACTCTTTGTGTTCTACTCGTGCATATCATCTACGCATAGACCTGGCTCGGATGCCACTGTTGGAGAACGTAGCATGCAATTTCAAAAAAAATCCTATGATCACGCAAGATCTATCTAGGAGATGCATTGCAACGAGAGGTGGAGAGTGTGTCCACCTACCCTCGTAGACCGAAAGCGGAAGCATTAGGTTAGCGCAGTTGATGTAGCCGAACGTCTTTGCAATCCAACCGATCAAGTACCGAACGTACGGCACCTCCGAGTTCAGCACACGTTCAGCTCGATGACGTCCCTCGAACTCTTGATCCAGCAAAGTGTCGAGGGAGAGTTTCGTCAACACGACGGCGTGGTGACAATGATGGTGATGTGCTCCGCGCAGGGCTTCACCTAAGCACTACGTGAATATGACCGGAGGAGTAAACCGTGGAGGGAAACGCCGCACACAGCTTGGAACAATTGGTGTGTCTCCAAGGGGTGCCCTGCCCACGTATATAAAGGAGGGAGAGGGAGGAGGCTGACCCTAGGGGCGCGCCAAGTGGGGGGAGTCCTACTAGGACTCCTAGTCCTAGTAGGAGTTGCCTCCCCCCTCTTATTCCTTCTCATGGAGGGGGAAAGGGGGAAGGAGAGGGAGGAGGAAAAGGAAAGGGGGGCGCCGCCCCCTCCCCTAGTCCAATTCGGACTCCCATGGGGGGCATGTGGCCACCCAATGTGGGATGCCTCCTCTCTCCCCTATGGCCCATAGTGGCCCATTACTTTCCCCGGAGGGTTCCGGTAACCTCCCGCTACTCCAAAAAATACCCGAAACGATCCGGAACCGTTCCGATGTCCGAATACTATCGTCCAATATATCAATCTTTACCTCTCGACCATTTTGAGACTCCTCGTCATGTCTGTGATCTCATCTGAGACTCCGAACAATCTTCGGTCACCAAAACACATAACTCATAATACAAATCGTCATCGAACGTTATGCATGCGGTCCCTACAGGTTCGAGAACTATGTAGACATGACCGAGAAATATCTCGGTTTAATAACCAACAGCGGAACCTGGATGCTCATATTGGTTCCTACATATTCTACGAAGATCTTTATCGGTCAAACCGCAATGAAAACATACGGTATTCCCTTTGTTATGGTATGTTACTTGCCCGAGATTCGATCGTCGGTATCCTCATACCTAGTTTAATCTCGTTATCGGAAAGTCTCTTTACTCGTTCCGTAATGCATCATCCCACAACAAACTCATTAGTCACATTGCTTGCAAGGCTTATCGTGATGTGCATTACCGAGAGGGCCCAGAGATACCTCTTCGATACTCAAAGTGACAAATTGATGACCCACAAGTATAGGGGATCTATTGTAGTCCTTTCGATAAGTAAGAGTGTCAAACCCAACGAGGAGCAGAAGGAAATGATAAGCGTTATTCAGTAAGGTATTCTCTGCAAGTACTGAACTAAGTGGTAACAAATAGTTTTGTGATAAGATAATTTGTAACGAGCAACAAGTAACAAAAGTAAATAAAGTACAACAAGGTGGCCCAATCCTTTTTGTAGCAAGGACAAGCCTGGACAAACTCTTATATAAGGAAAAGCGCTCCCGAGGACACATGGGAATATCATCAAGCTAGTTTTGATCACGCTCATATGATTCGCGTTCCGTACTTTGATAATTTGATATGTGGGTGGACCGGTGCTTGGGTGCTGTTCTTACTTGAACAAGCATCCCACTTATGATTAACCTCTATTGCAAGCATCCGCAACTACAACAAAAGTATTAAGGTAAACCTAACCCTAATGAAAGAGTTTTGTCGTGTGCCTCCGGGGTGAAATGAAAGAGTTTCCTAGAGGTATCTAAAGTAAGCTTTCTTCTTCTTCTTGTTGTTGTTGTTGTTGTTGTTGTTGTGTAGCGACCTGACCCGAATGGATCAAGTCTCTGTGCTTAAGTGTCATCCCTAGATTGGTATGCTGACACACACAGTACTCGAGGATTTATAACAGAGGTAAATCACATGTGTAAAGTAACGTAAATACTATTACCTCAATCCAAAATAGCAGAAGTAACAAGGTTGTGGATTCCCATCAACACCAACGGCAAAGTTGAGTGTAGAAATCGTAACCCTAATGTATCACTTACTCGTCGTAAGAAATCCTGCAACATGAGACGCTGCAGCCACAAAGAGTCAGTACATTGAATGTACTAGCAAATTCACACCATAGAGAATGATGAACAATGGCTATCACTACATGCATATTTGGCTGGTGGAAAAGCTCTACGGTTATAAGGTTTTTGCGAAAAGCCAATTTTTCCCTACTGCAAAGAAATAGATTTTATTTAACTATCATGGTGGTTGTTAAACATTGAGAATGGTTGACAGCATTCTCAATCCCAATTAAGTAACATCATTAAACCCAACAAACTTAATTTAAAGTAACGTGATGAGATTCACATGATAATCCAAGTACTAGATACTCAAGATTTCCATAACCGGGGACACGGCTAACCGTGATTAGTTTATACACTCTGCAGAGGTTTGCGCACTTTTCCCCACAAGACTCGATCTCCTCCGTTGGATTTCTCGCACTACATGGTGTTCGAGAAACGGATGACCGAGACATAGTCTTTCAGAAGCGTTTGCACCTTACGATGGGTGGACCGTACCACCTACAACCCCTACATCTGCTAGTCTACCACTCTAAGAGTTCACACGACTTAATCAACTATGCTATAGCCCATAATAGCTTGTGGCTGCACATGGAAGTTTCTAGTATGAATAATCCCATGATCCCTTTGAGCCTGGGTGGCGGTCCATAAAAAAAAGGCAATCCTGGTCTACCCAGGTGCCTAGACAGGCAATCCTGGAATACCCGGGTACCTCAATCCACCCAGATGTGTGTTTAAGTTGCCAGCTTAAGTAAACTATTAATTAACAAACTCACATCTGTCATGAATACTCTCAAAACCCAATCCACGTCTACGAGCATAGCATGACACTATAAGCATAACGTAATAGTAACTCCCAAGGTTTGAATGTAGGGCAATAGGTTCCTACCTCATCAACTACTTCCCAATACCCACATGTTATCAATCCTACTCATGCAATGTTTGAGGGTGAAACTAATGCATAAAAACTGGGTATGAAAGGAATATGATCAAAGTGTGAACTTGCCTGCAATGTTGATGAAGATGATTCGCACTCAAAACTCTTGATAGCTCTACTCGTCACACTCCGGTCAATCTATCATAAGCAAGCAATAGTAACCACACATAAGGAATCACTCAAAAGATTAGAAAGATCGAGGAAGACAATTCGGAAAACATCAAAACCAAGCAAATAACTCTTGCAACATAAAACAATTTCTAACAGTACCAAAATTATATGAATTTGGCCTTATCAGAAAGTTTAGGTCAAGAGCTTCGATTTGCAAAAAGAATCAACTCAAACGGAGCTACGAAACTCAAGTTATGATCAAACGAAGTTTGAATCAAATTGATCTAATTCAAATTTTAAACTTTTCAAAAACATGTTTGAGTTGTTACTGGATAGAGGAGATCATAACGAAGAACTGGGCAGTTGGTTTCGTTGGATTTGGATAAACGAGGTAAAAAGTAGTGATCGATTGATGAACAGGGACTAATCTGTAAAGAAAATCCTCACATATAGGTCCCTGGCCGAATTTAATAAGAAAAAGGAAAAATCTATCGAGCGAACGCTCGCTACAGAAATCTAAACGACGAACGTTTGTTAGATAATCTAGACTAAAAGAAAAACCGATCGGTTTTAAAAGAGAAAACCTAAACTAATAAAAAAACAGAGAACCGGGTGGTTCGGCGGTTTAGTACCGGTTCGATTGCGGTTTACGCCGAAAACTGGCGGCGGCGGCGAATGGATTCCGGCGAGGTGCGGCGCGGCTCCGGCGTTGGGGCGGCGACGGCAGCGGCGGGCGGCGGCTGCAGCTACGCGGGGCGGCGCGGTGCAGGGCGGAGTGCGGCGGCGAGGCGCGGCTGCGGCTGATCTCGCCGGCAGCGACGGTTGTGGCGAGTCAAGGAGCAGCGGCGGCACGAGGCGAGGACGCGAAGCGGCGGAGCGGCGGAGTGGCGGGTCGGGGTCCAGGGGGCCCGGGTGCCCGGTATTTATGGGAGGAGGGGCAAGGCGGCGCAGAGGTGGCCGGGTTAGCCACGGCGAGCGGCGGCGGCGACATGGACTCATGAGGAGTCCCTGTCGGGGACGACGGCGGCTGGGCTGGGCCTAGCTGGCTAGCTGGGGCCGGCCCAGTCGGGGGAATTTTTTATTTAAAGAATTTTTTTTCTAGACAAACAAAACAAATAAAAACAAACAGAAATAAAAATATTATATAGGAATATACTATATCAAAATTTTCAGAAAAAGATTTTCTACGACATGAACAATTTTAATATGCCAAATAAAATCCTCACAAAATCAGATAAATCAAGGAGTGCTACTGGTTTATTAAAATCCAGCAAAATCATTTTTTAAAAAAAATACCAAAATGATTTCAAATTAATTTTTCTCCAATTTTCTAATGTAGGGAATCATGTTACCCTATTTTCCATATATTTTATTTTTGGAGAAAAACAATTTGAATAAAACTCAAACAATTCCAAATTGAAATTAATTTCAAAAGGACTTTGAATTTTGATCCTTGAAACTCCCAACTCATATTTCATAATTTGAAGAAGTCATTTTATCTCCTCTCATGAAAATCATTGAGTTGCTTAAAGTTTCTGAATTGGAAATATTTTCCAGATGAAATTCAAATATTTTCAACACCCCCTGTCATTTAAATAAAGGAAGAAGTCATGTCATCTTCTCTCTAGGGTTTTGTATTTGAAAAGAATTTGAATTCACGGTGATCAAAAGAAAAAGGTGAAAGTTTGGGAAAGTCCTTTTATTCCCTCTCATTTAACTTTCAAAAGTTTCGAATTTCACTCAATCAATCTCACAACAATCAAACAATCAATCCATCTATCTATTTATTATAACATTCCAAAATTTAGAATTTTGGGATGTTACAAGTTGCTCATATTTGTAACTCAAAATAGGAACTGTGGAATAAACGGAGACTGGCGAAGGACGAGATGACGATGCGCGTCAGGAATGGTTCCAAGGTCGACGTGATCGCCGTCAGCACGCTACCTCTGCATTTACCTACGGGATTAGTTTTAAAACTCAATAATTGTTATTTAGTACCAGCTTTGAGCATGAACATTGTATCTGGATCTCGTTTAATGCGAGATGGCTACTCATTTAAATCCGAGAATAATGGTTGTTCTATTTATATGAGATACATGTTTTATGGTCATGCCCCGCTGGTCAATGGTTTATTCTTATTTAATCTCGAACGTGATGTTACACACATTCATAGTGTGAATGCCAAAAGATGTAAGGTTGATAATGATAGTCCCACATACTTGTGGCACTGCCGCCTTGGTCACATTGGTGTCAAACGCATGAAGAAACTCCATGCAGATGGACTTTTGGAGTCTCTTGATTATGAATCATTTGACACGTGTGAACCATGCCTCATGGGTAAAATGACCAAGACTCCGTTCTCCGGAACAATGGAGCGAGCAACCAACTTATTGGAAATCATACATACTGATGTGTGCGGTCCAATGAGCGTTGAGGCTCGCGGTGGCTATCGTTATGTCCTCACCCTCACTGATGACTTTAGTATATATGGGCATGTCTACTTAATGAAACACAAGTCTGAGACCTTTGACAAGCTCAAGGAATTTCAGAGTGAGGTTGAGAATCAACGTGACAGGAAAATCAAGTTCTTACGATCAGATCGTGGGGAAGATGTTGGTGTACAAAAAGAGGGGTACACTTTTTGTACCCCTATAACTGTGCACGGGCAGTCTGAGCCACGGGCACCACCACACTGAGCAAGGCAAGGGAGGTGAGCCAAGGTAAGGCCGAAGCTCAGGAGAAGCAGAACGACGCCAAGACCAAGACCACAAAGAGCAAAGGGGACGAAGCGGACCCCCCCGGCAAGATCCTTGCCGGGAGGCGGTTTTAGCAAACCCGGCAAGACCCTTGCCGTGGCAGCTCGCCCCACACCTACGGAGTGAGTCACCCTTGAGTCCACTGCCCCCATGGGGCAAGGATTCGGGAGACATCCCCGTGGTGGCATGCAGATCTTTGTGAAGACATTCAAGATCAGATACACCCTTTAGAAGATGATGATCCTTGGCGGGATCCCAGCCAAGGAGGACCACAAGGCCCCCGGCAAGAGCCTTGCCGGGGATGACAGCAGGCGCCACGGCAAGACCCTTGCGGCAAGGCCCCTTGCCAGAACACCCATAGGGCCACCATCAGGCCCACGCCAGTCAAACCTCCACCGCCGTTCGCATGCAGCTGCCGACCCAACTAGCTGGGCAGGCACCTGCGTGGCGGCATGCAGATCTTCGTGGAAACCCACCACTGCGCCACCTCAGCTGTCTGCCTGCCTACATGGCACCGCGGGCGCGTGTCGACACGAGAGGGAGCGGCGACGGACGAGACAGGGCTCTCCCCCGTCCCCGATAAAGCAAGGACACCTGGGCAAGACGCATTAAATGCGGCTTGTCATGTAATGCGAGGGATAACCTTGCATCATTGTTCCCTTTCCACCTCCTGTGTGCCACTGTGGCTACACCTTTCCCTATAAAAGGAGGCCCGAGGCGACCAGGAGAAGGATTCGGCTTTTTGGAGCTCCTCACGCCCCATAGCTAGCTCAAGAACACTGATATACAATCCACCAAAGCAGGAGTAGGGTTTTACGCAGCCTCGCGGCCCAAACCAGGGTAAACGAACCATGTGCTATCTGTTAGATCCGCTCTTCTCACGACCCCGCGCCCCGCAACCGTAGTAGGGATTCTTGTGATCCCATAGGTGTCGTTCCCACCGACATCTTTGGCGCGCCAGGTAGGGGGCGCAGTTGTGAGAATCGGCTCTAGCAGTTAGCCCGGCACTCCTTCATCTTCGTGACCCTTGAAGAAGAAATCCTGGAAAGATACAGTCCACTCATTAGGCACCCCAGGCTTTACACTTTATGCTTCCGGCTCGTATGTTGTGTGGAATTGTGAGCGGATAACAATTTCACACAGGAAACAGCTATGACCATGATTACGCCAAGCTATTTAGGTGAGACTATAGAATACTCAAGCTTGTGCAACATGTTCATGATAAAGTTGCTTAAAATTCATAATATCGTTTCTAAGAGAGATGATCTTAGCGGGAGGAAAATACTTAGAGATAAAAGCATCTTTGCACTTATTCCACGAATCAATACTGTTTTTAGGCAAAGATGAAAACCAAGCTTTAGCACGATCTCTAAGTGGAAACGGAAATAGCTTAAGTTTAACAATATCATTATCCACATCTTTCTTCTTTTGTATATCACACAAATCAACAAAGTTGTTTAGATGGGAAGCGGCATCTTCACTAGGAAGGCCAGAAAATGGATTCAGCATCGGTAAGAGGAGCAATCGAAGTGCTAATAAAATCATTATTGTTGGTATTGGCAAAGTCACACAATTTAGTATTATCTTGAGCCATCATGACAAGCAAGCAAACCAACACACAAGCAAACAAGAAGCAGGCAAAAGAGGCAAATTGAAAAAGAGAAGGGGAACGGAAAAAGAGGGCGAATAAAACGGCAAGGGTGAAGTGGGGGAGAGGCAAACGAGAGGCAAATGGAAAATAATGTAATGCGAAGGATAAGGGTTGTGATGGGTACTTTGTATGTCTTGACTTGGCGTAGATCTCCCCGGCAACGGCGCCAGAAATCCTTCTTGCTACCTCTTGAGCACTGCGTTGGTTTTCCCTTGAAGAGGAAAGGGTGGTGCAGTAAAGCAGCGTAAGTATTTCCCTCAGTTTTTGAGAACCAAGGTATCAATCCAGTAGGAGACCAAGTGCGAGTCACCTCGTACCTACACAAACAAATAAGAACCTCGCAACCAACACGATAAAGGGGTTGTCAATCCCTTAACGGCCACTTGCAAGAGTGAGATCTGATAGAGATAATGATAATAAGATAAGTTTTTTTGGTATTTTTATGATATAGATTGAAAGTAAAAGATAGCAAAATAAAATAGATTGGAAACTTATATGATGGAGAATAGACCCGAGGGCCATAGGTTTCACTAGTGGCTTCTCTCAAGAATGCATAAGTATTACGGTGGGTGAACAAATTACTGTCGAGAAATTGATAGAAAAGCGAATAATTATGAGAATATCTAGGTATGATCATGTATATAGGCATCACGTCCGTGACAAGTAGACTGACTCCTGCCTGCATCTACTACTATTACTCCACACATCGACCGCTATCCAGCATGCATCTAGAGTATTAAGTTCATAAGAACAAAGTAACACCTTAAGCAAGATGACATGATGTAGAAGGATAAACTCATGCAATATGATGTAAACCCCATCTTTTTATCCTCGATGGCAACAATACAATACGTGTCATTTACCTTTCTGTCACTGGGATCGAGCACCGCAAGATTGAACCCAAAGCTAAGCACTTCTCCCATTGCAAGAAAGATCAATCAGTAGGCCAAACCAAACTGATAATTCGAAAGAGACTTGCAAAGATAAACTAATCATACATAAAAGAATTCAGAGAAGATCCAAATATTGTTCATAGATAATCTGGATCATAAACCCACAATTCATCAGATCTCGACAAACACACCGCAAAAGAAGATTACATCGAATAGATCTCCAAGAGAATTGAGGAGAACTTTGTATTGAGATCCAAAGAGAGAGAAGAAGCCATCTAGCTACTAGATATGGACCCGAAGGTCTGAAGTAAACTACTCACACATCATCAGAGAGGCCATGGAGTTGATGTAGAGGCCCTCCTTGATCAATGCCCCCTCCGGTGGAGCTCCGGAAAAGGCCCCAAGATGGGATCTCTTGGGTACAGAAGGTTGCGGCAGTGGAAATAGGGTTTCGTGGTGCTCCTGGATGTTTGCGGGGTATATGGATATATATATAGGAGGAAGAAGAAGTAGGTCGGTGGAGCAACGAGGGGCCCACGAGGGTGGAGGGCGCGCCCCCTGCCTCGTGGCCTCCTTGATTGTTTCTTGACGTCCACTCCAAGTCTCCTGGATCACGTTTGTTCCAAAAATAACGCTCCTGAAGGTTTCATTCCGTTTGGACTCCGTTTGATATTCCTTTTCGGCGAAACTCTAAAATAGGCAAAAAACAGCAATTTGGGCTGGGCCTCCGATTAATAGGTTAGTCCCAAAAATAATATAAAAGTGTAAAAATAAGCCCATTAACATCCAAAATAGAAAATATAATAACATGGAGCAATAAAAAATTATAGATACGTTGGAGACGTATCAGGCAGCAAGGCACGTATTGTATTGTTGCCACCGAGAATAAAAAGATGGGGTTTTATCATATTGCTTGAGTTAATTCCTCTACATCATGTCATGTTACTTAATGCGTTACTCTGTTCTTCATGAACTTAATACTCTAGATGCAGGCAGGAGTCGGTCGATGTCTGGAGTAATAGTAGTAGATGCAGAATCGTTTCGGTCAATTTGACACGGACGTGATGCCTATATTTCATAATCATTGCCTTGGATATCGTCATAACTTTGCACTTTTCTATCAATTGCTCGGTAGTAATTTTTTCACACACCGTATTATTTGCTATCTTGAGAGAAGCCTCTAGTGAAACCTATGGCCCCCGGGTCTATTTTCCATCATATAAGTTTTTGATCTTCTATTTTCCATCATATTAGTTTCCGATCTACTATTTTGCAATCTTTTACTTTTCGATCTATAAACCAAAAATACCAAAAATATTTACTTTATCATTTGCTTAGTTTCATCTATCTCTATCAGATCTCACTTTTGCAAGTAACCGTGAAGGGATTGACAACCCCTTTATCACGTTGGGTGCAAGTTGTTTGATTGTTTGTGCAGGTATTAGGTGATTTGTGTGGGGTCTCCTACTGGATTGATACCTTGGTTCTCAAACTGAGGGAAATACTTATCTCTACTTTGCTGCATCACCCTTTCCTCTTCAAGGGAAAAACCAACGCAAGCTCAAGAAGTAGTAGTCATCTGAAAACTTATTATACTTGAAGACTGTGATCTTCCAGTCGGTTAGGTGTCGCACTTTGAGGATCCAAGAGTCATTGTGGATCGCCGGTGAACGAAGTCTGTGAAGGTTTGGAAGTCTATCTTGAAGACTTACCAGAGTGATTGGGCGAGGACTAAGTGTCCTTAGCTCAAGGGGAATAAGGTGAAGACGTGGTCTTCTGAGTTTAATCTCAGCCTCCCTAACTAGACGTACAGTTGTCACAGCAACTGGAACTGGTATACCAAATCCTTGTCTTCATCAAGCAACTAGTTCTATCACTTTACCCTTTACTTACAGTTTAGCTTGTGAAGTCATTGCTTTCCTGCTCTATTTGACTTCACCGTGTGAAGACATTCTCTCTGTTTGCATATTTGGCTTCATACTATCTTCCAATTCCGATCTATTCTACCTAGCTGCTATTAGTCTTCATGCTTATTCTGTTCTGTCTCCTTGACTATGGCTGGGCTAGTGTAGTTTATCTTCCGCTGCATACTGTGTAGGTGTTATTTAGTTGTTTGTCTTTGAAGACATTGCCTGTCTTGAAGACTTTCATAAAAATCGTCTATTCACCCCCTCTAGTTGATAACTAGCACTTTCAGTAGGATTTCATGGATCCAAGTTTTTTCTTCATAAATAGAAGATTTCATGATAGAATTGAGAGAAAGAACTAGTTAGTGTGTAGCTTACACTATTTTTACGCTGGAAAAAGATACACCAATTGTGAGAGATTCATATCGCGTAAGATTTCATCATAGTATGAGAGGGATGAGTTGAAGGATTACAAGTTCATAAATAGAAGTGTTGATTAATTACAAGTTCATAAATAGGATTCTTGATTCCAAAATATAAGTTGGATCATGCATAAATAGAAGTTATACAAGACCCTAAATGTATTATTAACTATACTCATATTTTTGGCATTTTGTATGGATTGAGCGAGCCTTTAGTCCTTCTTCAATGTAGTTTTGTTTCCCTTTGGATTTCATCTGTTGATTTTTTGTAGGGCTATCTACAAATATAGACTGGGAGGATGTCCGAGCAAGCTCAAGAAGTGGATTATGAGGTCCGGTAGCTTCAGAGCTCTTGAGAAACTATTGTCACGAAGCTGAAGGAGGAGAGGTATCGGCTGAAGGAGGAGAGGGGTTGGCTAAAGGAGGTGAGAGATTAAGTAAAGGAGGAGAAGGATCAGCTGAAGGAAGATAAGGATGATCTCAAACAACTCAAGATTGATTTTATCGCAGTTAGGCGTGAGAATAGGAGGTAGCTTCAGAAGATCAAGGCAACCGTTGACTGCTAAAGCTTAAATATGTTAAGTTGATCGAGTACTGTCGGTGTCAAAACCGGCGGATCTCGGGTAGGGGGTCCCGAACTGTGCGTCTAGGCGGATGGTAACAGGAGGCAGGGGACACAATGTTTTACCCAGGTTCGGGCCCTCTTGATGGAGGTAAAACCCTACGTCCTGCTTGATTAATATTTATGATATGGGTAGTACAAGAGTAGATCTACCACAAGATCAAGGAGGCTAAACCCTAGAAGCTAGCCTATGGTATGATTGTTGTTTTTATGGACTAAAACCCTCCGGTTTATATAGACACCGGAGAGGGCTAGGGTTACACAGATTCGGTTACAATGGTAGGAAATCTACATATCCGTATCGCCAAGCTTGCCTTCCACGCCAAGGAAAGTCCCTTCCGGACACGGGACGAAGTCTTCAATCTTGTATCTTCATAGTCCGGGAGTCTGGCCGAAGGTATAGTCCAGCTATCCAGACACCCCCTAATCCAGGACTCCCTCAGTAGCCCCCAAACCATGCTTCAATGACGATGAGTCCGGCGCGCAAATTGTCTTCGGCATTGCAAGGCGGGTTCTCCTCCAAATTCCGTGTACCTGTTGAATAGTGTCCGGTTTCTTGTAAATGTAGTGCTCCTTGGCTTCTACGCCCAATAATGGTTGTCTTCCACATGTCAAACGAATACGAAAAGTCAGGGTGTTTTCTTTATATTTACACCCCTAGTCGCATGAATGAGCTACCTATTTAAGGGGGCGAGGATTTAGATCCAAACCACACCTTCTCCCCTCCGTGAGTATTCATCAGAGCGTATCCGACAGAAGTCCATTCTATCATGGCCAGCCGCCACAGCTCCTCCTCTCGCCCTTCCAGCCCTCAGCCTGGAGATTGGAAGAGGTGTTCCATCCCGCACAGCGAGCTAGCGACGCTCCAGACCAAGGGATTTCTCCCCCCGGCCTATATGGTCCCGGTTCGAGCCGGACTTGCCACCTATAATGGCGGAGAGCAAGCGGAGAGCGCCCCCAATCCCTCCAAAGGAGAGCGGGTATGCCTTTTCCCTTACTTAATAAGAGGGCTCGGATTTCCAATTCATCCGTTTCTCCGGGGGCTCCTGGAGTTCTATGGCCTCCAGCTGCACAACCTCACGCCTGCCTCCATATTGCATATCGCGGGCTTCGTAGCCCTTTGCGAGCTGTTTTTGGGCTGCGGGGCTCATTTCGCGCTGTGGAAAAGGCTATTCTTCCTTGTGCCCCGTTCTCAGAAGGGGTCAATATATCAAGTGGGCGGAGCCGAAGTGTGGCGCATCGCTGGGACCGGATATCTATCCGGAACCCCAAAGAAGGCGTCCGAGGACTGGCCTTCGGAATGGTTTTATATAGAGGACGTCCCGCTGCCGGATCCTGTCCGGATCGGCCTCCCTGAGTTCGACAGTGCTCCCCTAAAGAAGCGCCTAAGCTGGCGTCCACGGAGTCCTCAGAGGGAAAGCGACAAGGACATTCTTTACCTGATGGGCCGGATAAGATTGTTAGCCCATTTCGGACTGACCATGATCGGGGTCATGGCCGCATGCATCATGCGAGGGGTGCAGCCACTCCAGTATAGAGGCCACACCATGTGGGACTTCAATGGGGAGGACGACGCCACCCGCCATTGCCGTAAGGGTCCGGATTCGGTTGCCTCTCTAATAAAGACCTTGTCCGCTTTGTACAAGGGAGAAGAGGAGGAATTTCTCCGCGTTAACCCACAGGGTGGATTTTCTATGTATAATCCCCCAAGTTGGGTAAGTGGACACTTTTACTTGCCCATCTGTTTTATATTCCCATCGTTAAATATTCAGTCTAACGACTTCAACGCAGGAACTGCGCCAGGCTGTTAAAGAAATAAACAGCCCTCCTCCACAACCCGAGGATCCAGGACGGTCCCTCGACCCGGCCTCTCAAGAGGATCCGGACTTATCTGTGGAGCTGATTGATGGGGTGTTTCATCAATTGAGCAAGGACAACGCCTTGGTGTCCATCACGGCCAATTACTTAGGGCTACTCCCAGCCTCACAGGTAACTGAGACCGAAGTCCCAGCACTTTGAAAAGGGATCTATCCTCGCGTATTTTCGATTGCCGTATGACAATCGTGTTTTGCAGGGGAGGTCCTTGAGACGGGAGGCCGAGCCTGTGGCGACTAGCCAACGAGGGGCGGCAAGGCCCCGCGGGCTGAAAAGAAGTGCGGTCCGGACTGAGACGCCGGCGCAAAGGTATAGCGCGCCATCTTATTCCCAGGTGTTATTCCTTCAAGGCATACTAACGCTCGTGCTCTCTTCAGGACGAAGAGACCTCGCCGGACTATATCCGGAGAGGTTGCCAATCGCGCCTCAACCAGCCAGGCTCCAAAGCCTGGTCCGGAAGCGGAGGCAAACACGAGGCGCGCACCGGACGCTCCTCCGACAGAGGATGCGGACAGGCTGTCTGCCACCAATTCCGAGGTGGAGAGTGCCATGAACCACAGGCGTCGCCGGACAGTTCTTCGCGACGCTTGCTTCTCCCAAGAGGCATTGGATGCCTTCAATTCAGGAGATGCGTACCTCCGTGCCGCTCAAAATGGTCTAGACAGAGCCACGGAGCAATATGTAAAAGACATACGGGTAAGAAAATTTTGGTAATTATATATATACCAGTAGCCCCCGAGACTTGAAACAGTTAGAATAACTGATTTAAGGATCATTTGTTATGCAGGTTCTTACAGAAAAGAATACCCTACTGTCCCAGGAACTGGAAGAGTGCAAAGCCCAACTTGAGGCCGCACTAGCCGCGGCAGGGGAGCCCAAGGAGACCCCCTCTGGTAATATACGCTTCAAAAGATAAGTATTTTGCGAAGTGCGGCATGGGTGCAAATCTGACAAATGAAATTGCAGATGGCGCCGGATTAAATCCAGAAGAGCAACAACTCCGACGCCAGCTGAAGGCTGGTGACAGCGTGCTGACAAAGGTGAGGCGGGAGAAGAACGATCTCTAAGATGCCAACACCAAGCTGGGCGTTGAACTGAAGGATGTTCGTGCCCAGCTGTTGGACTCCGTGAAGGAGAATCAGCGGCTTCGACGCAGCATATATATATAGTAAGTGCTTAAACGAACTTTGAAAAAAGAGTTCGGCGAGGAAGTCGACTAACAGAGTAATGTCTGTAGGTATGCTAACAGGTCGTCCTGCAGAGGAAATGCCCGGTTCTACGGGTGACCTTCTTCCCGAGCTCTCACAACTGCACGAGCGAGTTCGGTAGGTGATGCAAAGCGTCGCCCAGGCCTTGTGGCCATCCGTCTCCATGCCCGAAGGCCTTGGAGAGCTTGTAGAAAATCTGAAGGGAGCGCGGCAGCGCTTCTGATTGTGGAAGATGTCGGCCTGCCGTCAAGGCGCCAGGGAGGCCTGGGCCATGGTGAAGACGCGGTACACGAAGGCTGACCCAAACCACATGGCTGAGGTCGGACCCGTGGGGCCCGATGGGAAGGAGATCCTTGTGAGCTTAGTATACGGCCAAGTAGAATTGGCCGCAAAGTATTCCCAACGGGACGGTAAACTAGACAGCCTGTTAGATGGTATTGAAGAGGAATACAATCTGTCAGATTGACTATGTAATTATAATTGACATGTGTAATGCCTTCTAGCCGGATTGTAGATCGTTTGTCATGGCCGACCTTTTTGCTTCAACCTCGGGACCTGATAGTCCGGAGTGTGTCCGAATACCCTCGCGGTTATATAAGAACCGGGGTATGCATGGAGACCAGGTGTAGGGGTCATTAGTGCTTGAACAGACAAGTGCCCAACTAGTTATGTTATATTACATGGTTAGTAAGAAACATCTTCCAGGGAGAATAGTTCTGTTAGGGGTTCCTTTCCCTGGGAGGCATGCCCTAAAGTGCATGTCCATTCTGCGAAAAGAGACGTAGGAAAAACATATGGGGCGTATAGATAAATAAGTGAAAAAAAGATCATCTTTAGTTCACCGACCGAATATTCCCTTAAGAATGCTAGCTTTCGGCTTCACCCAATCTGAGGTACACATTCGGCTGACCCGGCAGTATCAATCGCAGAGGTGCTCCCTTTACCACCTAGCCGAACAATCAGGAAGATAGGGGTAAGCACAGGAGCCAGGCAACCCAGCTTGGCCAAAACTTAAATCATATCGATGCATATAATGGTGAATAAAAGGTACATGCGGAAGTGTGACACATGTGTTGGGCATGAAGCCCATATAAATAAGCTTCTGTTTAAAGAAGCCCCCAGGTTTAATGAGCGCGGATAGCGCATCACTGTATGAGCCTTTAAAAGTTATAAGAGAGAGAGGGGGGGAGAAGGAGAGAAATGTAAGACAGAAAGTATATAAAAAATGGACAGAGGAAGGAGACGAACACAGAGTCCGGCGCTAGGCGTAGAATCTTCGGAGACGGGCTGCGTTCCATGGGTTCGGCTCGAGTCGGTTATCCGATGCATCTCGCAGGCGGTACGCTCCACCAGTCAGGACTTGGTCAATTATGAAGGGACCTTCCCACTTGGGCTTGAGTTTGTCCTTTTTCTTGTCCGGCAGGCGTAGAACTAATTCGCCAACGTTGTAATTTTTGGCCCGTACTTCTCTGCTTTGGTATCTTTGAGCCTGCTGTTGATAGAATGCGGAACGGGCTTTTGCCACGTCACGCTCTTCCTCCAAGGCGTCCAAACTGTGCTGCCGATCGAGCTCAGCTTCTCTTTCTTCGTACATGCGCACTCGAGGTGAGTCATGAATTATGTCGCAGGGCAAAACTGCCTCTGCGCCGTACACCATGAAGAATGGTGTGTATCCGGTGGTGCGATTCGGCATGGTCTGCAGCCCCCAGAGTACGGAGTCGAGCTCCTCTACCCAGTGCGTATTAGATTCCTTAAGGGACCGGACTAATCTGGGTTTGATGCCGCTCATGATAAGACCATTTGCACGTTCGACCTGGCCGTTAGTTTGTGGGTGATAGACGGAAGCATAATCGAGCTTGATGCCCATGTTTTTGCACCAGAGTTTTACCTCGTCGGCCGTGAAGTTCGTGCCGTTATCAGTGATGATGCTGTGGGGGACGCCGTAATGGTGTACAACCCCGGATATAAAGTCTATCACGGGTCTGGATTCGGCCGTCTTAATAGGCTTGGCTTCTATCCATTTGGTGAACTTATCCACCATGACAAGTAAGTATTTTTTCTTGTGGGTTCCGCCTTTAAGGGGTCCAACCATGTCAAGCCCCCAGACCGTGAAGGGCCAAGTGATGGGGATAGTTTGGAGGGCGGTGGGTGGCATATGGCTTTGGTTTGCAAAAAGCTGGCAACGGACGCATCGTTGGACTAAGTCCTGGGCGTCTGTGTAACACCCTCGATGCGACTATATCTCCCACATGTCGAGGCACGACTTAGAGGCATAATCGCATTGAAGGCATATGTCGCAAGTTAGGCAATCTTCACAATATCCCATGTAATATAGATAATAAACGGGGGAGATAACATAGTTGGCTTACACTCGCCACGTCAATCAAGTACATAAATAACATTACATCATCCAAACACTCATGGCCCGACTACGGCGCCAAAATAAAAGATAACCCAACATGCGACACGGTCCCGATCACCCCAAGCTGGGCACCACTACTGATCATCAGGAAAGGAAACATAGTATCATTGAGAGTCCTCGTCGAACTCCCACTTGAGCTCGAGCGCGTCACCTGGAGCGGAATCATCAGGCCCTGCATCTGGTGTAATAGTAATCTGTGAGCCACAGGGACTCAGCAATCTCACACCCTCGCGATCAAGACTATTTAAGCTTATAGGTAAGGCAAGGTAAAAAATATATGTGGAGCTGCAGCAAGCGACTAGCATATATGGTGGCTATCCTGTTCGCAAAAGAGAGCGAGAAGAGGAGGCAAAGCATGAGCGAGTAATCTAGAGAACATCCTGCGCAAGCATTACTCCAACACCGTGTCCACTTCCCGGACTCCACCGAGAAGAGGCCATCACGGTAACTCACACAGTTGATTCATTTTAATTAAGTTAAGGTTCAAGTTATCTACAACCGGACATTAACAAATTCCCATCTGCCCATAACCGCGAGCACGGCTTTCGAAAGTTCAAATCCCTGCAGGGGAGTCCCAACTTAGCCCATGACAAGCTCTCACGGTCAACGAAGGAATAGACCTCCTCCCGAGACGTTCCGATCAGACTCGGTATCTCGGTTCTTCAAGACACTTCGACAGGTTAAAACAAGACCAGCAACACCGCCCGAATGTGCCGACAAATCCCGATAGGAGCTGCACATATCTCGTTCTCAGGGCACACTCAGATGAGCCAGACGTCGGGTAGGACAGCCCAGAGTTGCCCCTGGTAGCCCCGGACATCGCTCGGTTGGACCAACACTCAAAGGAGCACTGGCCCGGGGGGGTTTAAATAAGATGACCCTCGGGCTCCGGAAACCCAAGGGAAAAATAGGCTAGGTGGCAAATGGTAAAACCAAGGTTGGGCATTGCTGGAAAAGCTTTAATCAAGGCGAACTATCAAGGGGTTCCCATTATAACCCAACCGCGTAAGGAACGCAAAATCCGGGAACATAACACCGATATGACGGAAACTAGGGCGGCAAGAGTGGAACAAAACACTAGGTGAGAGGTCGAGCCTTCCACCCTTTACCAAGTATATATATGCATTAAGATAACATGGCAATATAATGATATCCCAACAAGTAAATAATGTTCCAATAAGGAACGGCCTCCAATCTTCACCTGCAACTAGCAACGCTATAAGAGGGGCTGAGCAAAGTGGTAACATAGCCAATCAATGGTTTGCTAGGACATGGTGGGTTAGAGGTTTGACATGGAAATTTGGGAGGCTTGAAAGAAAATGGTAGGCATCATGGCATTGGCATAGCAAAAGAGCGAGAAATCTAGCATAGCAAAGATAGTAGTGATTTCGAGGGTATGATCATCTTGCCTGCAAAGTTGTCAGAGTTGACTGGATCCTCGAAAGCAAACTCAACGGGATCATCGTTAGCGAACTCGTCTCCCGGCTCTACCCAAACAATACAAACAAGCAACAAGGATACAATCAACCACGTGCAAGGCTCAAACAATATGACGCAAAGATGATATGCGATGCGGGATGCATATGCAAGATGTGACAGGAAATGCAAGAACCTGGCCTCAACTTGGAAAACCAAGTGTTCCACTGGAAAGATGAGATGAAATCTCTTGAAAACGATATAAAGAACGCCGGAATCGGAGTTACGGTTTGGAAATGGCAAGCAATTCAAATATGACACCGGTCTGCGATTTACAGCAAGTAGCCATCTAAATGCAACAAGATGAACATGTTACAGCACCCAAACATGGCATCAAAATACATGGCAGGGATGCATTCAAGATTCTTAACAAAAGTCTAGCACTGAGCTACGGCCAATTCATCCATTAACAAGTTCAAACAAGCATGGCAAAAATGCATATGGTGAACAGATTTCAGACTTAGTGAAATTAACACTTGTCTGTAATCTCAGATCAGATAGCACTCTTTGGAGCAACAAAACTACATGCTACAGGACCTGAACATGGCAAAGTAAAGCATGGCATGGAGCTACTCAAAGAGCTTAACAAAAGTCCCTTAGTGACCTTGAGCCAAAAGGGATCGGAAAATACATTTGCAAGCATGTGAACATGGCAAAAGCATAATCAGTTTTCAGACTTAGTGAAAACTGGCACATGCTGAAAACAGATATCAAGTAGGCATATTTACGAGCTCGATGCACTCACTACGGAGCAAGTCATGATAATCTAAGTATACACCCATCAAGAATACACAAAATGCAAGCTAGAAATGGCAAGAACAATAACATAGCATGCATGGATCAACTACAACATCATCGGCAAAATCGCTAACAAGTAGACAATCTGCCCAGATTCACGAAGTAGCAAAAGTAGAGCTCGATTGACTCAAGCTAGGGTGCTCCATAATTGCAAACAAAGACATGAATGGATAGAGCACTACAAGATTAACAAAACATCCTTACTGATCATCCTCAAAAGAGGCACGGATCACTAGGAAACAACATGAACATGTGGCCATATGAGATAAACAGCTCAAGGACTTAGTGAGAATGCTAAGTCCCTGAAATCAGCATTACCAAGTGCCTCACTTTGCAAGCTTGTGCTAGGCACCACACACATCACAAAAATACATGGGTTGCACCTCTGTAAAGATGACAAAACCCTTAACAAAACATATGTAGAGCTCATGGGCATAACATGCACACAATAATCATGGTAAAAATGACAAATATCTAAATGGAGTAGCAGATCTGACCATTATCTCAAGTAGCCCTCTTCTAACAGCATTTCGGGCATCAAGATGAACTCAAATGAAAATGATGCAATGGAATGAAATGATGTACTCTCTGAGACGAACATTTTGATATGCTATAAGCCCAAAACGGAGTTACGGATGCAAAGTTATAGCATGATGAAGATGGGCACATGAACTAGGGTTTCGGGCAAAAAGTCAACCCGAACGAGATCTCAGATCCAGATCCACTGTTCACGCATGGATAACGAGGATCGCCGGCCGGAGCTTCGAGGTCGCCGGAGTTCGTCGGGGAGGCGTGGGACTTGCCGCGGAGGACGCCGGCGTGGAGGAAGAGGCGCGGAGCCGGAGCCGCGGCGGTGGTGGCCGGAGATGGAGGCGCGGCCGGTGAGGATGACCGCGGTGGCCGGAGGGGTGGCGGCGCGGTGGCGTCCGGCCGCCGGAGACGGCGAAGGAGGCAGCGGGCGCGCGGGTGCGCGGTGCGGGCGGCGGCGCTGGCCAGATGGGCCGGGGGGGCGGATGCGGGCTCCCCGCGGGCCGCGGTGGAGGCGCGCGGTGGCGATGTGGGCGCGGGGCGCGGACCAACGGCGTGGCAACACGTGGCGGCGGGGTGGAGATTCGGACGTGTCCGTCGGTGGCGCTGTATCCGGCGGCGCGCGATGATGATTTGGATCTAGGTTTTTATCCGGGGGAAGGAGAAGGAGATTCTCGGGGGAGGTCTTTAAATAGGCATAGAGGAAGCTAGGAGAGTCCAAATGAGGTGCGGTTTTCGGCCACGCGATCGTGATCGAACGCTCTAGATGATGGAGAGGATTTTTGTGGGTTTTGGGCCAAATTGGAAGGGTGTTGGGCTGCAACACACACGAGGCCTTTTCGGTCCCTCGGTTAACCGTTGGAGTATCAAACGAAGTCCAAATGGTATGAAACTTGACAGGCGGTCTACCGGTAGTAAACCAAGGCCGCTTGGAAAGTCTCAGTCCAATCCGGAAATGTTTAATCCCCACACACGAAAGAAAGGTAGAAAAGACCACCGGAGGAGAACGAAGCGCCGGAATGCAAAACGGACAACGGGGAAAATGCTCGGATGCATGAGATGAACACGTATGCAAATGCAATGCACATGATTACATGATATGAGATGCATGACAATGACAAAAACACACGGAGACAAAGACCCGAACCCGAGAAAATAAAATAACTTAACGCCGGAAACGGCAAAAGTTGGAGTACATATTGGGAAAGTCATATCCGGGGTGTTATAATCTGCCCGGGCCGTCGGCCAATAAAAGCCTGTCCGGAAGGCCTTGCTTACAAGGGACCGAGCTGCAGCGTGATGACCGCCGAGTCCGGCATGAATTTCAGCCAGGAGGTTCCGCCCTTCCTCTTCGGAGATGCACCTTTGAAGGACTCTGGTAGTGCTTTTCTTATAAAGCTCTCCCTCATGGACTTTATAGGCTTTGGATCACCGCACTATGCAGCGTGCCTCATTTTGGTCCTCGGGGAGTTCCTGCCTGGTAAGGTAGGCGAGGAATGGTTCTGTCCACGGGGCGATGACGGCCATTATTACGTGGGCTGAAGGTGTTATTTCATTGGCAGAGCCTCCAATTATGTCAGAGTGTTCGATGTCGGGCAGTGCGGTTGGGTCCGGGCTGTTATTGCCAGGTTCCCCTTCCCATACTACGGACGGTTTGAACAACCTTTCCAAGAAGATGTTGGGGGGGGGACTACATCGCGTTTTGCGCCGATGCGTGCCAGGACATCTGCCGCCTGATTATTTTCCCAGGCTATATGGTGAAATTCGAGCCCTTCGAACCGAGCTGGCATTTTTAGGACGGCGTTGCGATAAGCTGCCATTTTTGGATCCTTGGCATCAAAGTCTCCATTTATTTGGGATATTGCGATGTTCGAGTCCCCGCGCACCTCTAGGCTTTGAATTCCCATGGATACTGCCATCCGGAGACCATGTAAAAGGGCCTCATATTCGGCTGCGTTGTTGGAGTCTGTGTACATTATCTGGAGTACTTTTTGAACTGTGTCTCCTGTGGGGGACGTCAAAACGATGCCAGCCCCTAGACCGGCCAACACTTTGGAGCCGTCGAAGTGCATGACCCAGTTTGAATATGTGTCGTACTCTTTAGGGAGTTCGGCCTTCGTCCATTCTGCGACGAAGTCGGCCAAGACTTGCGACTTGATAGCTCGCCGTGGCTTGTAAGTTATGTCGAACGGGAGGAGCTCAATGGCCCATTTTGCAATCCGGCCCGTCACGTCGCGGTTGTTTATAATATCGTTAAGTGGCACTTCCGAGGCTACTTTATTGAACACTCTTGAAAGTAGTGTCGCAGCTTCCGGGATGCCATAAATACCGCGTACGCAATCTTTTGATAATGCGGGTATCGTGACTTGCACGGAGTAAGGACAGTGGACACATAGTAGACCGACTTTTGAAGGGGGAATTTGTGTCCGTCCGTTTCTCATTCGACGACGAGCACTGCGCTTACGACCTGATGGGTTGCTGCAATGTATAATAGCATTGGTTCGCCAATGTTTGGCGCGGCCAGGACTGGGTTTGTTGCCAAGATGGCTTTTATTTCGTTGAGTCCGGCCATGGCTGCATCCGTCCACTCGAAGTGTTCGGTGCGCCGAAGGAGGCGGTAAAGGGGTAGGGCCTTTTCTCCCAAGCGAGAGATAAAGCGACTTAGAGCCGCCACGCATCCGGTTAATTTTTGTGTTTGTTTGAGGTCCTTCGGGATATCCAATTGTGACAGAGCTCGGATCTTGGCTGGATTTGCTTCAATTCCTCTACCGGATACAATGAAGCCCAAGAGCTTTCTGGCTGGAACGCCGAAAACGCATTTTTCCGGGTTGAGCTTGATGTTGTATGTTCGGAGGTTACTGAATGTTAGCCTCAAGTCGTCTACTAGAGATTCGACATGTCTTGTTTTAACGACCACATCATCTATGTATGCCTCCGCTGTTTTGCCGATCTGGTTTGCCAGACATGTCTGAATCATGCGCTGATATGTTGCGCCGGCGTTTTTGAGCCTGAAGGGCATTGTGTTGAAGCAGAATGGGTCGTATGGTGTGATGAATGTCGTTGCGGCTTGGTCTGACTCTGCCATCTTTATTTGATGGTAGCCGGAGTATGCGTCGAGGAAACACAATGAATCGTGTCCTGCGGTAGCGTCGATAATTTGATCGATGCGGGGGAGAGGGAAGGGATCCTTTGGGCAAGCCTTGTTAAGGTCTTTAAAATCAACGCACAGGCGCCAGGATTTGTCCTTCTTTGGTACCCTCACTAGGTTTGCTAGCCAGTCCGGGTGTTTTATATCTTTGATGAATCCGGCCTCCAATAGCTTGGCTAGTTCCTCTCCCATGGCCTGTCTCTTAGGTTCGGAAAAACGCCGAAGAACCTGTTTGACTGGCTTGAATCCTTTTAGGATATTTAAGCTATGTTTGGCCAGCCTGCGTGGGATTCCTGGCATGTCTGAAGGGTGCCAGGCGAAAATGTCCCAGTTCTCTCGTAGGAACTCTCGCAGTGCGGCACATTAGGGTTTAACTGTGCCCCGATGGAAGCTGTTTTATTAGGGTCCATTGGATGGACCTGGAATTTGACTATTTCGTCCGCTGGTTTAAAGGAGGTGGACTTGGATCTTTTGTCGACTATCACATCGTCCCAATTCACCGTGGAGCGTAGCGCAGTCAGTTCCTCAGCCGCTAGGGCTTCGGATAGCGCCTCGAGGGCCAGTGCGGCTGTCTTGTTTTTGGCGCGGAGTGATATGCCCGGATCACTAGCGAGAGTGATGATTCCGTTAGGCCCGGACATCTTGAGCTTCATGTACCCGTAATGGGGTATTGCTTGCAAGATTGTAAACGCTTCCCGCCCGAGCAGAGCGTGATATCTGCTACTGAACGGGGCCACTTGGAACGTGACCTCTTCAGACCTGTAATTATCCGGTGTGCCGAACACCACATCTAGTGTGATTTTTCCTGTACAGCGCGCTTCCCGACTAGGGATTATTCCTCTAAAGGTTGTGCTGCTTCGCTCAATGCGGTTCCAGTCTATTTCCATTTTTTGAAGGGTTTCCTCATAAATGAGGTTCAATCCGCTGCCGCCATCCATGAGTACCTTGGTAAGACGAAAGTCGTCCACTATTGGACTGGGGACCAATGCGGCTGGTGCTCGGGCTGTTCGGAATTTAGGTTCATCACTGGCGTTAAAAGTAATAGCCGTGTCACTCCATGGGTTTATTGTTGCTACTTGGTAGACTTCGGCAAGGCTGCTGAGTGTTCTTTTTCGCATATTATTTGATGCGGAAGTCTCGAAGACTGTTAATACCGTACTGGTGTCTCTGGGGTGGCTTTTTGTGGCTTCTGGAATTAGAAGATCTTCGCCAATTTTTGCCACCTGTCGGAGTATCCAACATGCTCTAAGGCTATGAGTTGGTGTGGCGCCCTCTGCACTGTGAATTTTACAGGGTCCATTAAGCCATCCTTCCAGCACGGTTCCGTGCCCTGTAGAGGGCTTTTCCTTTTTGGTATTGAACCCGGGTGTCTGGCGATGATGCACCCTTTTATTTCGGACTGGGTTTGTATTCAAGGCCTGATTGTCCCAAAATTTTATTTCAGTTTTCCAGGCGCTTTCCATCACACAGTACTTTCGTACTATGGACGCCAAGTCAGCGAAGCATGTAATATCACAGCGACTTATGGCGTTGAGGATTCCCTTGTCCGTGCAATTATTGCAGAAGAATGAAATTGCGTCTTCCTTGCGGCAGTCCTTTATCCTGTTCATAACCAGGAGGAATCTGGCCCGGTAATGATGTACTGTTTCTTCAGGCTCTTTCCTAATTTGGGATATATCGCTTATGTACGGGTGGGTGGGTGGAATCAAATCCAAAACCTCACCCAATCTGAGACCCAGGGGCCAAGGAGTTTCCGAACTCGGAAGTTTGGATTCTTGGATGCTGTCCAATGAATCTAGCCCGTCGCCTGACTTTAACTTCAGGTCTTGAGTGATGTCCTCCCCTCCGCGGGTATCCAGCTTGGAGGGATCAGGAATCCGGACATAGCTAGTCCTTAAGATAGATGAAGGGTCGCTGCACTGCCCCTCTACCACGGCAACGTGATGGGTGACCTAGGGAGAGTTAATCTCTCTCAGATCGGGTTTAGGCCCAATCTGGTCATAATCCGTAGCGACTCCTAGGGCGGCGAAGCGATCCAAGAGCTCGTTTAGGGAAGAGAGCTCCATTGGATCTAGCTGCTCGGCGAATTCCGAGCTGACGTGAAGATTGCTTTCGTTGACCCGAGAGGTCATCGTTGGCGCAGCAGCCGAACGAGCGGTCATAAGGAAACCACCTAGCCTGAGAGTCTGGCCGACAGCCAAAGCTCCCTTAGCAACAGTGCCTTCTTTAAAGACGGGATGAGGCATCCTTCCTGATGGCGACGGCATAGAGGAACTCTCAATGAAAGCACCAATGTCGGTGTCAAAACCGGCGGATCTCGGGTAGGGGGTCCTGAACTGTGCGTCTAGGCGGATGGTAACAGGAGGCAGGGGACACAATGTTTTACCCAGGTTCAGGCCCTCTTGATGGAGGTAAAACCCTACGTCCTGCTTGATTAATATTGATGATATGGGTAGTACAAGAGTAGATCTACCACGAGATCAAGGAGGCTAAACCCTAGAAGCTAGCCTATGGTATGATTGTTGTTTTTATGGACTAAAACCCTCCGGTTTATATAGACACCGGAGAGGGCTAGGGTTACACAGAGTCGGTTACAATGGTAGGAAATCTACATATCCGTATCACCAAGCTTGCCTTCCACGCCAAGGAAAGTCCCTTTCGGACACGGGACGAAGTCTTCAATCTTGTATCTTCATAGTCCAGGAGTCCGGCCAAAGGTATAGTCCGGCTATCCGGACACCCCCTAATCCAGGACTCCCTCAAGTACCTATCTAACTTGTTAAACTCCTATGTTTTGAGCGAGTACCTATCTAAGTTGTTGAATTGCTATGCTAAGTTCATTAACTATCTTAGTTGTCATACTACTATGCTATGCCAGACCTTCCCCGTGTTGCTAAAGGTTTTACTAATGTTATACTACTATGTTGTCATTTGGCTGGGAAAACGATGTTGTGCAGTTTTTTTATATGAAAAGATAAAATTGGTGGTGTGACGTCAATATGGCACGTTAGATGAAAATTAGTGGTGGCATGGGACACGTGCCACACAATCAACATCTATGTTAGTGCTGACGTGTGTTGCCAATGCCATCACTATTTTTACCAGTGGCGCCATATTGGTGGTGTGGCATCGCAACACCACCAAGGTGCTTTTTGGCACGTCACCACTAGGATTTCCTGCACTATTGAAAGGGGTGGAGATTTCAGGGTATTCGGTGAATCCCCCTCTTCCATCAATCCCCTTGATCCCCCAACCCCACTGGCTTCAATCCCCTATGAATAAAACTTGTGTTTGGTAAGTAGAGTTTGCCATCTTGAGATAAGACGGTGCAAAACATCTAAAAAATACAATATTTTTAAGTAAAATAACATCATAGCAGGAAAACTTACTACAAGTCTACAATTATAAAATCCACACACAAAATTAAGCATGTTGCTACCAAATTGATACCAGTGCAGAATATGAGTATTACATATCAATGACAACATAGTTATCATGAATAGAACACAAGGTACTACCTCGGTTCTTGTTTATTGGTCCCCTTAGTATTTTCTGCCAAACTTTGACCACAGATCTAACTAAGAAAATAATAATGTATGTCACAAAGAATAGATCGTTGGGTTCACATTTGAACATGGTTTCCAATGATATTATTTTTGGTTACATGCATTAACATTTTGCTAGTTAAATCTAAGGACAAAATTTAGCACAAAACACAAAGGGGGCCAATAAACCAAGACGAAGGTAGTAACTATCGCCGATTGCACACTTCATGACAAGAATAAAGGATCAGAACAAGATATTCTCATCGAATGTCAACATGCCCTCCAACACGCCATGACAACCATAATGTGTCATCTACCTAGTAAAACATGCCCTCCATGACATACCATAACAACCATAATGCGCCATCCACGTAGCAAAAGAAGCCCTCCACAACACACCATAATAGACATAACGCGCCATCCACCTAGCAAAATAGGCCCTCCATCTCTTAGCCAATCAAGCCACACCTAGACAGATGAAGCAAAAAAATCATGAATCATGAATAAAACCATATGTATTACACAGAGAGAAGAGCATGGAACATGGGAGAAACTAGAATTGAACTGATTGATATATATGAGTAGTAAGCATTGCAACAGAACCATTCCATTTACAGCTCAACGCATCCTTGCATGAGGCTCGTTTCATTACATACAAGTAACGAACAACACTATGCTGCCACTTGTGACCACAAGGCCAGCTTGTGCTGCTCTGCTGATTAGGCCCTAAGCTTACAGGACTGGAACTTGTCCCACATCATCCCTCCTTGCTACTCCTACATCTCATCCAATCTCTATTTTTGCAAAGCATAGTTACCTTCTAGCTACCATGTAAGAGAAAATACATAGTAAAAAAGAAAAGGTAAGAGAAAAGAGAGATGCAACGCGCCCTTTTTGTTTCATGCCATCAACTGTTGGACTATTTATTAATTATTGGCATAAGTAACAAAGACCAAACCTAGTAAAAGAACATAATTTAAAAAATTAGTCCTTTTCTACTGCTAGTTGGACAAGGTCACATGGATGTGAAGGCTGAATCAACACTTCCAAAGCTCATACTTGGCCGAAAAAGAAGAAGAAGGAATGGATGCTATTATGTCTCAAACATGCAATTCCAATATTCAACCTTACTTTTAAGAGCTTTCTAGCCAGTGATTGAACTTTGAAATCAAATCACAAATCTTGAGACTGACAGTAACAACAATGAGAAAAATAGGACCCCAGATGGCTCCATCTTCCACCATTTGGCTTACGGAGTACATCATTGCAATCTAAACATGATAAAATCCTAAGAAAAAACATGTGTCATTCAAATAAGAAAGCTCCAGTTCTAACAAGAGATCACTACAAAAGTAGTACATGGTAGAATACACAATAGCATCAACTAGTTTGTTCATCATTAAGTGGAAACAACAACAACAACAACAACAACAAATACAAGGACTTTCCCAAACTTTCATATTTGCTTTCTGATCTCCATGAATTCAAATTCTTTTCAAATACAAAACCCTTGAGCGAAGATGATATGACTTCTTCCATTTAAATTAAATGAAAGGGTATTTGAAAATAATTGGATTTCATTTGGAAATATTTCAATTCATAAACTTCATGCAGCTCAATGATTTTCATGAGAGAAGATAAAAGGACATCTTCAAATTATATGAAATATGAGTTGGGAGTTTCAAAGAATTAAATTCAAAATTATTTTGAATTTATTTTCAATTTGGAGTTATTTGAGTTTTATTCAATTTATTTTTCTCCAAAAATAAAATATATGGAAATTAGGGTAACATGATTCCCTACAACAGAAATTGGAGAGAAATAAATTTGAAATCATTTTGATATTTTTTAAAATGATTTTTGTTGGATTTTAATAGGCCAGTAGCACTCTTTGAATTATCTGAATTTGTGTGGATTTTATTTGAAGTTATAAAAATGTCCATGTTGTTGGAAATCTTTTTCTGAAAATTTTGATATATTATATGCCTATAAAATATTTTAGTTATTTTGTTTTTATTATTTTAGTTCTCTGAAAAAATGTGTAAAAAAAAAGTTTCCCCTCGCCGACTGGGCCGGCACAGCATCTCGCCAGGCCACGGCCCAGCTCCCCGCCGCCGTCCCTGCCGTCTCCGACGGGGACTCCTTCCTTGGAGTCCGCCGCGCCGCCGCCTCCTCTGCCCCCTTCCCCACGCCACCCCTCGCCTCCTCCCCTGGCCTTTAAAAGGCGGGCCCCCGACGCCGCGCCCTCGACCCCGCTCCGCCCTGCATCTCGCCGCCTCCTGCCGCGATGCGCCACCGTCGCGCAGACCACCACCGCCGCGCCACACTCGCCGCTGTTCCCCGCCCTGCACCGCACACGCCGCGCCCCTGCCACCGCGCCGCTCTCCGCCGCCGATGCCGCCGCCTCGCAGCCATCCCCGGAGCCACCGTCTTGCCTTCCCCCACTCGCCGGAGCCGCACGGCTCTCGCCGGAGCTCAAACAGATCCGCCGCCGCCGGTTTATTCTCAGTTAGTTCGGTTCTTAAAAAAAACCTAGATCATTTTTTAAACCGATTTTCTTTTAGATGAATCTATTTAGAGAACGTTCGCTGGTTAGGTATAGAAAACGAACGTTCGCCTTTTAGTTTTTTCTTTTTCTGTAATTTCGGCCAGGGACCTAGATGTGAATACTTTATTTACAGAATAGTCCCTGTTCTTCAAACAAGCACAACTTTTTACTCGTTTGTCCAAATCCAACGAAACCAACGCCCACATCTTCGTCATGATCCCCTCTATCCATTAAAACAACTCAAACATGTTTTTGAAAAGTTTAAAATTTGAATTAGATCAGATTTAAATTCAAACTTTGTTTGATCATAACTTGAGTTTCGTAGCTCCGTTTGAGTTGATTCTTTTTGCAAATCGAAGCTCTTGACCTAAACTTTCTGATAAGGCCAAATTCATATAATTTTGGTACTGTTAGAAATTGTTTTATGTTGCAAGAGTTATTTGCTTGGTTTTGATGTTTTCCGAATTGTCTTCCTCGATCTTTCTAATCTTTTGAGTGATTCCTTATGTGTGGTTACTATTGCTTGCTTATGATAGATTGACCGGAGTGTGACGAGTAGAGCTACCGTCTTGCCTTGCCCCACTCGCCGGAGCCGCACGGCTCTCGCCGGAGCTCAAACAGATCCGCCGCCGCCGGTTTATTCTTAGTTAGTTCGGTTCTTAAAAAAAACCTAGATCATTTTTTAAACCGATTTTCTTTTAGATGAATCTATTTAGAGAACGTTCGCTGGTTAGGTATAGAAAATGAACGTTCGCCTTTTAGTTTTTTCTTTTTTCTATAATTTCGGCCAGGGACCTAGATGTGAATACTTTATTTACAGAATAGTCCCTGTTCTTCAAACAAGCACAACTGCTTGCTTATGATAGATTGACCGGAGTGTGACGAGTAGAGCTATCAAGAGTTTTGAGTGCGAATCATCTTCATCAACATTGCAGGCAAGTTCACACTTTGATCATATTCCTTTCATACCCAGTTTTTATGCATTAGTTTCACCCTCAAACATTGCATGAGTAGGATTGATAACATGTGGGTATTGGGAAGTAGTTGATGAGGTAGGAACCTATTGCCCTACATTCAAACCTTGGGAGTTACTATTACGTTATGCTTATAGTGTCATGCTATGCTCGTAGACGTGGATTGGGTTTTGAGAGTATTCATGACAGATGTGAGTTTGTTAATTAATAGTTTACTTAAGCTGGCAACTTAAACACACATCTGGGTGGATTGAGGTACCCGGGTATTCCAGGATTGCCTGTCTAGGCACCTGGGTAGACCAGGATTGCCTTTTTTTTATGGACCGCCACCCAGGCTCAAAGGGATCATGGGATTATTCATACTAGAAACTTCCATGTGCAGCCACAAGCTATTATGGGCTATAGCATAGTTGATTAAGTCGTGTGAACTCTTAGAGTGGTAGACTAGCAGATGTAGGGGTTGTAGGTGGTACGGTCCACCCATCGTAAGGTGCAAACGCTTCTGAAAGACTATGTCTCAGTCATCCGTTTCTCGAACACCATGTAGTGCGAGAAATCCAACGGAGGAGATCGAGTCTTGTGGGGAAAAGTGCGCAAACCTCTGCAGAGTGTATAAACTAATCACGGTTAGCCGTGTCCCCGGTTATGGAAATCTTGAGTATCTAGTACTTGGATTATCATGTGAATCTCATCACGTTACTTTAAATTAAGTTTGTTGGGTTTAATGATGTTACTTAATTGGGATTGAGAATGCTGTCAACCATTCTCAATGTTTAACAACCACCATGATAGTTAAATAAAATCTATTTCTTTGCAGTAGGGAAAAATTGGCTTTTCGCAAAAACCTTATAACCGTAGAGCTTTTCCACCAGCCAAATATGCATGTAGTGATAGCCATTGTTCATCATTCTCTATGGTGTGAATTTGCTAGTACATTCAATGTACTGACCCTTTGTGGCTGCAACGTCTCATGTTGCAGGATTTCTTACGACGAGTAAGTGATACGTTAGGGTTACGATTTCTACACTCAACTTTGCCGTTGGTGTTGATGGGAATCCACAACCTTGTTACTTCCGCTATTTTGGATTGAGGTAATAGTATTTACGTTACTTTACACATGTGATTTACCTCTGTTATAAATCCTCGAGTACTGTGTGTGTCAGCATACCGATCCAGGGATGACACTTAAGCACAGAGACTTGATCCATTCGGTTCAGGTCGCTACAAGATGGTATCAGAGCACATGTTGACTATAGGACGTGACCCTAGAAACTGGCAAGCCCATAGAAAGGATTTTCTCTAAAACTTTCCCTTTCAAAAAGATCTTTTACCTCTCTTCTCTTCTGAGCTTATTCTAAAATTCCCTTTAGTGAGACCATACCCCTTTCCCTTTTTGACCACACGAAGATTCGACTGATGAGACCACTCCAAGAAGTACAAGATATCAAACAACTAAGACCACTTCGGAATGAAGAGTATTTTCCGTGCATCTGAATAAGGGAAACTACAACGGTTGAAGACCGAAGACAAGTAGAATTTGAAGGCTCTGAAGAATTCCCAGATTTGTATGACTTAGGAAGGCTACCCTTATGGAACTTGGCAGACTATGGAAGCTGTCAATACCCGAGATCAAGGTGTATGGGAGAAAGACCGGAACATGGAGAGTTGAGAACTCAAAGTTTTGTCAAGAAAACCCTAAGGTAGGAGATATCAACTATGGAAGATAGCTCATGGCAATGACAAGGGCAGAAACACGGTTATCCGTGATGTCATCGCCACTGATACTATGGTCATCGAGCTGAGCTAAGCATGCATTTCTTCAGAAGGATTGGATGGTAGAAGGCTGATGGAGCACCTAACAGTAAGATGAAGTTTTAACCTTAGCTGGTGTATCGCCAGAATCTGGAGTAGTACATCAAGAATTTTAAGATGGAGCTCCAGGAAGCCGTATTAGACAAGGAAGCATTTCGTGAAGAACTCAGGAACCAGAAGCTGAAAGTAGCCAAGCTGGAGGAGCTACAACCTCGAGATACCGGAGATTTGTCAGGAACTGAAGGACAGTAGGACCATGGTTCATGCCAAGGATGATGAAGCCTAAAAGTTTGGGACGCAACTCCAGAATAATAAAGGACGTCATGAGAGACTTCGTGTCAACAGAGATGATCACAAGCATGATCGGAAGAAGCCATTGGAGGCATGAACAAGGCTTCAAGAATTTTGGAGACGTTGAAGATTTATTAACCTTTAGAAGACCAAACCCCTGTTATATACCTACGTTCGATGCGATGTTTGTGGGCTGCCATTTGTTTGATGTTTTTCCCGACAACCACAAATAAAATCTGTCTTTTCAAAACTTTTGTTTGTATTGTGTGTATCCCTCTCTATCTCTCTTATCTTACCCCAAACCCACATGGACCCAATAGAGGATGAATGGAGATGAGCTTGCATTTTCTGGACCGATGAGTCAGTTGGAGACAGACCGATGGATTCAGAACATGGAGGATCACATGGAGAATAACCCTATAGTCGGAAATGATATGACCCAGCATGCTCTTCAGTGCTTTGAAAGAGGTGCTGCTACTTGGTGGAGGATGTACCAAACCATCAATGGATGGCAAGGAGTAACCACATGGAAAGAATTTAAGTTGACTCTGCCAAAGTCTCGGCTTGTGTCCCAGAAGTTGAAGCCCTATGAAAATGATATAATGAAGCATTGTGCATGCAAGATTTGTGGAGAAATAGGACACACCCATAAAGAACACAAGGATGAATGCCCTAAATGTGAAGGAAGTCACCCAGTTGAAGAATGCCCAACCAGGCAGATTACTTGTTTCTTGTGTGAAGGGACTACCCACTATCCTGCTCAGTGTCACATTTACCCCATGGTACAACGAACCATCCAGCAGAAGAAAGAAGTAATGAAAGGAGCCCTCATGGAAATTTTAGAAGAAGCTGTGATGAAGGAAGATGTGGAGGACACACCTAAAGAGGACCCAAGTAAACCCTGCACTAAGTCCTGCTATTCATGTGGAGAAGAAGGACACATCTCCCAAAATTGTTTGAATGGGGATCTAGTAGAATTCCCGACAGAGGAAGTAGAATATGACCCACAGGAAATAGAAGCCCTGATTGGCATGAAAGGGTCTAGGAAGAGAAACAGATTGGATTCCAGGAAGGATCTGAGTCATATCACCTGTTACAGGTGCAAGGAGACAGGGCACTACCTCAACAGTTGCCCAAAAAGGAAACCTCAATACTTGTCAAAAGTAATATATTAGTTATAATGAGGCAGGGCACTTTGCCAGAGAATGCCCCAAGGAGAAGGAAACTTGTGCTAGATAGTTGAGTTTGCAACAAAAGAAATGGAGTAGTAGAAGTGAGAACATTTTCTTTTATATTGAGGTGTTGAGTTGAGACATGTAATGGAAAAGCGAGAGATTGTAATCATTTGAGAATGAATAAAGTTAGCATCGTTGGTACTGATATGGATTTTATGAGTTATTACTCTATGAAGAAGGATTTTGACCATTTTTGAGGATAAGAGAAATATGGTCTATGGAAGATTTGTGCATTTTAAGGGTGGTAGTACCCTGTAAGAACCCTTGACCCCTGGAAAAGATAAGGATACTCCATTGAGTGGATTTCGGACAAAATGAATACGAGTTTTGTCTCGATATGTGTGATGCCCCAAGAGTATGTGGGATGAAGTGGAGACCGTCAGTTGTTTGGACCAAATGTGATCAAGGAGTCAGAAGAGAATGTTAAGTTGATTCGAGATAGACTGAAGGTAGCTCAGTCCAGGCAGAAGAGTTATGCAGACTTAAAAAAACGCAAGGAGGTAGTCTATGAAATTGGAGATAGAGCATGTCTTCATGTGTTCCCTCTGCGAGGAATTAAACGATTTGGAGTTAAGGGAAAATTAGCCCCGAGATTTGTAGGACATACCGAGTTTTGGAGCATATGGGAGAAGTGGCCAACAAGTTGGAGTCACCCGAAGGACTGTCAGGAGTTCATGATGTGTTTCACATTTCCCAGTTGAAGAAGTGCCATGCAGAGATGGCCAATATTCCCCTGTAAGGACGCTTGACCCTGGAAAGGATAATGATGTTCCACGAAGTAGAGTATGGACTTCATAAGTATAAGTTTTTACCTCGGTATGTGGGATATCCCACGAGGATGAAGAGATGAAGTACTATTGGGTATAAAGGAGGTATGATGTTAGTAATATGGAGCAATGGCAACCCCATGACAAGTCTGAGTACTCACGTCTTGGTTTGGTGCCAATAGAAGGAAGGAAGACAGTACAATTGGATGGATTTAAGAATACTAGGAAGTTGGAACAATGATCAGTTGCCCGATGATAAGTTCAAGGACTACAAGTGATGAGATGGGCCATAACCCACAGGCCACAGGACCTGCCAAGAAGCAAGCACACTCTTGCTAAAGAAAAACCCTAGAGGAAGATACGACGTTTATCGATAGACGAACTTATAGGAGTAACGCAAAAACTTGAGAGTTGTGAAGAAACGATAGATGTTTGTCTGGCTTGCAGAATCTATGGATATATCCAAACTTCGTTCATCGACAAGAGAAATTCTGCAATGCTTGTGAGGATGACTAAGTGTTAGTATGCGAGATTCGCTAAACTGTATGCATGGTAATGATTTGGGTGCGGGATGGATTGATCACCATACCGACTTACTCTTATTATTCGCCTTGCTATATGGGATGGTAAATCTGAGTGACTTACCTATAGTAGAGCGCCGATGATCAAAATCTTGCTTAAAACTTAGAATGGTATACGCATTTTCCCTTGTACAAGGCAGCTTTTGCCAACCGTAGGTTATACGGTGAGGATCAACCCAGACCCATTTCCTGCAGGAGAAACCATAAATCGTTGACCACCATGAGATATCGATTAGTTGTTTAGTACTGGCGCCAGACCCGTCAGGTAAGAAGACCCAGTCGCGAAATAACCTTACCAAGATGAAAGGATAGAAAAATTGTGGTAAAGGTTATGCCACTACCGAAAGAGCCAGAGAAGGAATTATCCTTACGATCTGAGAAGACTGGCCCTGTCAAGAATAGGGATGGAGTATATGAGTATTGATGGGACCGTAACAATGTTTCTAAGGGTGGTAGCACCCGAGACCCCGGGGACGATCGATGGATTTTGAGAAGACCCCGAACTTAACCTATTTCTTTCTAGCCTCTCCGAATCTCAAGGACGAGATTCATTTTAAGGGCGGTAGGTTTGTAACATCCCAAAATTCTAAATTTTGAATGTTATGATAATAGATAGATTTGACTGATTTGTTTGAATTGATTGTCTGAAAGTGAGTGAATTCGAAACTTTTGAAAGTTAAATGAAGAGGGAATAAAAACTTTCCCAAACTTTCATATTTGCTTTTCTGATCTCCATGAAATTCAATTCTTTTCAAATACAAAAAACCTTGAGCGAAGATGATATGACTTCTTCCATTTAATTAATGAAAAAGGGTATTGAAAATAATTGGATTTCATTTGGAAATATTTCAATTCATTAAACTTCATGCCAGGCTCATCATTTTCATGAGAGAAGATAAAATGCCTTCCAAATTATATGAAATATGAGTGGGAGTTTAAAAGAATTAAATTCAAGTTCTTTGAATTTATTTTTCAATTTGGAGTTATTTGAGTTTTATTCAAATTATTTTTCTCCAAAAATAATATATGGTAAATTAGGTAACATGATTCCCTAACAATAGAAAATGGAGAGAAATAAATTTGAAATCATTTTGATATTTTTAAAATGATTTTTGTTGGATTTTAATAGGCCAGTAGCCACTCTTTGAATTATCTGAATTTTGTGTGGATTTTAGTTTGAAGTTATAAAATGTCCATTGTTGTGGAAATCTTTTTCTGAAAATTTTGATATATTATATGGCCTATTAAAATATTTTAGTTATTTTGTTTTTATTATTTAGTTCTCTGGAAAAAAATGTGTAAAAAAGTTTCCCCTCGCCGACTGGGCCGGGCCCAGCAATCTCGCCAGCCGCGGCCAGGCTCCCCGCCGCCGTCCCTGCCGTCTCCGACGGGACTCCTTCCCCGGAGTCCGCCGTGCGCGCCTCCTCTTGCCCCCCTTCCCCACGCCACCCCTCGCCTCCTCCCCTGCCTTTAAAGGCGGGCCCCCGACGCCGCGCCCTTCGACCCCGCTTCCGCCCCGCAATCTCGCCTCCTCCTGCCTCGATGCGGCCACCGTCGCACAGACACACCGCCGCGCCACACTCGCCGCCGTTCCCCGCCTTGCGCCGCAAGCGCGCGCCCCTGCCACCGCGGCCGCTTCTCCGCTGCGATGCCGCCGCCTCGCAGCCATCCCGGAGCCACCGGCTGTCTTGCCCCGCTCGCCGAAGCTCAACAGATCCGGAGCCACCGTTTATTCAGGCCGAACCGGTAACCACCCCGGTTTATTCTCGGTTAGTTCGGTTCTTAAAAAAACCTAGATTGTTTAAAAAAATGATTTTCTTTTCGATGAATCTATTTAGAGAACGTTCGCTGGTTAGGTATAGAAAACGAACGTTCTCCTTTTAGTTTTTTCTTTTTCTATAATTTCGGCCAGGGACCTAGATGTGAATACTTATTTACAGAATAGTCCCTGTTCTTCAAACAAGCACAACTTTTTTACTCGTTTCTCCAAATCCAACGAAAACCAACGCCATGTCTTCGTTATGGATCCCCTCTATCCATTAAAACAACTCAAACATGTTTTTGAAAAGTTTAAAATTTGAATTAGATCAGATTTAAATTCAAACTTCGTTTGATCATAACTTGAGTTTCGTAGCTCCGTTTGAGTTGATTCTTTTTGCAAATCGAAGCTCTTGACCTAAACTTTCTGATAAGGCCAAATTCATATAATTTTTGTACTGTAGAAATTGTTTTATGTTGCAAGAGTTATTTTCTTGGTTTTGATGTTTTCCGAATTGTCTTCCTCGATCTTTCTAATTTTTTGAGTGATTGCTTATGTGTGGTTATTATTGCTTACTTATGATAGATTGACCGGAGTGTGACGAGTAGAGCTATCAAGAGTTTTGAGTGCGAATCATCTTCATCAACATTGCAGGCAAGTTCACACTTTGATCATATTCCTTTCATACCCAGTTTTTATGCATTAGTTTCACCCTCAAACATTGCATGAGTAGGATTGATAACATGTGGGTATTGGGAAGTAGTTGATGAGGTAGGAACCTATTGCCCTGCATTCAAACCTTGGGAGTTACTATTACGTTATGCTTATAGTGTCATGCTATGCTCGTAGACGTGGATTGGGTTTTGAGAGTATTCATGACAGATGTGAGTTTGTTAATTAATGGTTTACTTAATGTGGCAACTTAAACGCACATCTGGGTGGATTGAGGTACCTGGATATTCCAGGATTGCCTGTCTAGGCACCTGGGTAGACCAGGATTGCCTGTTTTTTTATGGACCGCCACCCAGGCTCAAAGGGATCATGGGTTTATTCATACTAGAAACTTCCGTGTGCAGCCACAAGCTATTATGGGCTCTAGCATAGTTGATTAAGTCGTGTGAACTCTTACAGTGGTAGACTAGCAGATGTAGGGGTTGTAGGTGGTACGGTCCACCCATCGTAAGGTGCAAATGCTTCTGAAAGACTATGTCTCGGTCATCCGTTTCTCAAACACCATGTAGTGCGAGAAATCCAACGGAGGAGATCGAGTCTTGTGGGGAAAAGTGCGCAAACCTCTGCAGAGTGTATAAACTAATCACGGTTAGCCGTGTCCCCGGTTATGGAAATCTTGAGTATCTAGTACTTGGATTATCATGTGAATCTCATCACGTTACTTTAAATTAAGTTTTTTGGGTTTAATGATGTTACTTAATTGGGATTGAGAATGCTGTCAACCATTCTCAATGTTTAACAACCACCATGATAGTTAAATAAAATCTATTTCTTTGCAGTAGGGAAAAATTGGCTTTTTGCAAAAACCTTATAACCGTAGAGCTTTTCCACCAGCCAAATATGCATGTAGTGATAGCCATTATTCATCATTCTCTATGGTGTGAATTTGCCAGTACATTCAATGTACTGACCCTGTGTGGCTGCAGCGTCTCATGTTGCAGGATTTCTTACGACGAGTAAGTGATACGTTAGGGTTACAGTTTCTACACTCAACTTTGCCGTTGGTGTTGATGGGAATCCACAACCTTGTTACTTCCGCTATTTTGGATTGAGGTAATAGTATTTACGTTACTTTACACATGTGATTTACCTCTGTTATAAATCCTCGAGTACTGTGTGTGTCAGCATACCGATCTAGGGATGACACTTAAGCACAGAGACTTGATCCATTCGGGTCAGGTCGCTACACAACAACAACAACAACAACAACAACAACAACAACAACAACAACAACAAGAAAGCTTACTTTAGATACCTCTAGGCAACTCTTTCATTTCACGCCGGAAGCACACGACAAAACTCTGCTCATCATCAGTGGTAGAAGTAAGGAAAATCTCGTGGGCCTTTCATCACATGCTAAGCTTTCCATCTTGTGTTGAACAACAATGGACTTGCTGATGGAGAACTCTTGCACATTTCTTGACCTAACTAGTAGAGTAGCTTTATCCACCGCTTGCTTCCTCTTGATCTCAACATACTTCTCCACCAGTCCCACCATAGGATCTTCACGCTTCTTGGGCTTCTCGGGTTCCTTCTGAGGCTTTTTGTTCGAACCAACAACAACACTTCTTTTGCTGATTTGACCAACATCCTCTATTCCAACATCCCTTTGAGCATCATCACTTTGAGTGACATCCATTTGATCATCAAACATGTACAAATCATAATTGCATTGATTCAGGTCGAAACAGAAGGTACCCTCCTTTCTTTGAGCTTTAGGATCATCAACACTTTCCACTTTTGACCTAAGTATGTTGTGATGGTTGAGCAACACATGTGAAATTGTAATCACCCTCGGCTATGTGGCTTGCACTAAGCACTCAAGTTACCATGAAACTTACATCATAAATATTACCTAGCGATGGAAATTCATTAAAGGTCAACATAAAGAGAGGAAATGAAATTTCATTAAAATTACCATCATGAATGCCACCTAGCTTATCACAGAGAGGAAACACTTTGTGTTGGAATCTGCTTATTTCTAGCCATGATTGTAAATAGAAGAAATGATTCACAAACCTGGATTATACGAAACAACATTGAGTACAAAAGGAACATACAATGCAAGTTACGTATCCCAAAGATGAATGTATTGAAATAGAACTTCAGGGCGGATGACGATGCTTCCTATTTGAGTTTGTCTTCCAGGCTTCAATCGTCCCCGAGTTCGTCCGTTTGGACGTAGTCAACGAAGCTCAGGTGTCGATTTTTACCGTCTCATTGAGGTGGTGAGGTTTGGGTTTCTTGTCATGCGATGAGATTTGGTATCAGATATTTCAGATCTATGCAAGGGTTCAATGGCGACGACTGCGTCTCCAGGGCGCTGGTCCTTAAGGACACGTGCACGAAGACTTCCCAGCTATCATCGAGAAGGTCAAGCCGGCTCTAATAGGGGAGTGGCGAAAGCGGCGCGCCGGCCGGTCGTTCGGTGGTCTCGGAATCTCGATATAATTTTTATTATGTTTGAAATGCTTTGAACTTTCGATGAACTTTTATAATAGATCTCTTCCTTTTCGAAAAAAACTTCAGGTTTTTATTTTTTGAGACAAAGAAAAACACTTCTGGTTACACGACTGATGCAAGTTGCAGGTTCACCGGCCCATATGGCCCAACTCAACTGTTCACATCAGGAGGGCCTCCTGTCATCAAATCAAAAAAATCAAATAAAAAAAAACCTAAAAAATCAAATCAAAGAAAAAAAAAACATCAGGAGGGCCTCTTGCGGCCGAATCCCTAACCTTCCTGACGCGTGGAGCCCGACGCGGCGACGACCGGCGGGGGCGTGCAGCCGGCGGGACACATCTTGCTCCTCGTGATCGTGATATCGCGGCGAGCGTCTTGCCCAAGGAAGGGGATCGCGGCGACTCCGCGACCTCGGACCTCGTATCTTCGCAGCGGCTGGCAGCCAGCACCAGGTCCTCCGGTCTCCGGCAGCAACCAACCTGTGTGGTGCCGGCTCTCAAGTGAGAGCATCAAGCGAGCACTCCAGCATCCTCCTATTCAAGCTCGAGTGGCACGACCTGATCACCGTGAGTTAAATTTGAATCCCCTTTTAGTTTTCATACCTGCAACCCAGATGCCACAATTTAGATTACTGATGGATTTGGCATGTTCAAAACCGGAAGAGTACCAAATTGAGAGACAACTTAAAACCGAACTTCTTAGAAAACCTCTGTCCAAAACCTCTATATTTGATGTATAACTCCAACCTTGCCATGTTTGGAGTCAATCCTGCAGGAAATCGAAATGGAAAACATTGACCAGGTGAGAGCAGACGAAGGGGCGTACTATTCAGATCAGGCTCTATATTTTGCCCCTCCTGTTTCTGAATTCTTTGTAGAAAATTGTAAATACCTTGAAATATAAATGTGTTTCCACCACTGTAGTACTGTACAACCTCAAAGCATGTGATATTTCAGTGTAATTACAATTTAGTCATTCTACCTTTGTTGCATGGTCGCTAGTTCTTTTTTCATGTGAATACTCCAGAATCTAGGCTTGCATTGTTTTTTACTTGTTTAATCTATCAAGACTATGTAGATGCAGAAACTTTGCCTTTCCCAATTAGCGTCTATGACAGCTGGTTATGTTAGAGGCATCAGCAATCACCCAAGAATTTATAATATGCAGAAACATTTTAGGATAATGATTTGTTTCTTGATGGCTCCAAAAGTGCTGGCTTTGTTGGACTCTGTTTGTCTTCACTTAATTTATCTTTTTAATACCAGTGTCTAGCTGCTGTGAAATGGACATTTTGTATCAGTGCAAGGAGATCTTAAAGATTCAGAAGTTTAGGCGATTGGCGTCTTATGCTGGATTCTATTCCTTCACTACCCTCGTTACCTATGCTTACACAAGCAATACGTATGTCATTGCTGAATTACCCTTTTTTCCACAGTTGCAAAATCTTGTGACTTGTTGTTCTTTACCACCAAAATTCTTCTCTCTCTGAGCTTACTGCAGGACAAGAGCTGGCATTTCGAGGGCCGATCAGTATTATGCTTCCTACCCTTCTGGCACTGAGCTATTAACTGACACTGCAAAGGTATTAACCTGAAAAGATTTGTAAATAAATTTTCATTTTGTGTACTGTGCCAGTTGCCCACTTGCTTCAGAGAGGTATATCTGATTTTTTTCGGGTGGTTTGCAGCTTTACAAGGCTGCATTAGGTAATTGTTTTGAAATAGACGACTGGGGTCCAATAGAATTCTCCATCATGGCAAAGCACTTTGACCGGCAAGGCAAACCACCATATGCTTACCATGCTGTAAGTGTCTTAATATTTTCAAATAAGCTTCTTTGTTTGGATTAATTTCCACCGCATGGTTTGCAAGTTTAATATCGGCTTTGTACTTTGTTGTTCAGCAATATATGTCGCACCTTCTATCCCATGGCCAACTCGATGGAAGTGGTTAACTGTCAGATGTGTTTTAGTTGACTCTCGTGAGGCCTTGGTCTGCCAATTATAAGCACTGTATCAGGTCTTGTAAAAAAAGAGATGTTTTGATTGGAATCCTGGATTTTGATGGGCCGTGGTCACGGATGAGCCACTTCAGTATCAGCTTATTATCAGTATAATGATGGTACCTTATTGAAGCATGGATGTAGTCATTTTTGTTGCTGAATGCAACTTCGTGAATGCCAATGTTAGTTCATGTGCTCTTATCATATTGTTCCCTTGATCCAGCAAAGATTAGGGACCTCTAATTTGCACTTGGGAGTTTTTGTATCCAACAGTATCAATAACCACACAAGAGCTGGTTTAGCGATTGCAAGGCGCACCGCCGTGTGTTCAGTGTTGTGTACTCAGGTCGTCAAAATCTCGTCCAACATAAATCGATTTCATCTCGTTGAAAGATTATGAAACCGTGTACGTATCAGCTACTGAGGAGCATTAACACATGACGGTGATCCACTAAGTGCATACGACTTCCCAGGGTACGAAAGTGTAGTAGGAGCACCCTAATACTTTTTTTTTGCCAAACGGAGCACCCTAATACTTGACTCTCACTAGGTGTACTATTGCATTTTACTCTCGCTCCGTTGACATTTTTTTTAAGATTTATCGATCCAAATAGGCGCCTGCTGTGGCAGCATTTAATTAATCTCCGCCTTAGCATACAAGGACCATGACTCGCAACTGGTAGTTACGGTGGGTTTGAGGAGACCCGCTAAAGGTTGCTGGTTCGAAGTTATTCCGAGATCTCAAAGAGCACCAAGCTCAATACGTGCAAGAGGAAAGAAAGGCCCAAAATAAAGGGCGATTTGGAACCGCGGATGTGAAAAGCTAGGATGGACCGATGGTCGGCTAGAGCTGCGTGATGCTACAAGCAACGATGGCTAATGCTGGAATCGACCATGTGGGAAGTTGTGGCAGTTGTGACCCTGGAAGATGGGAGCTGCAACCAAATGACGGTGGAGCTGCGACCGTGGATGCAGGGGAGCTGCAACCATGGCTGGTAGGAGCTACAACCAGTGATGGCAGAGCTACGACCTTTTTCCAATGAAGTTGTTACCGTTGACCGTGAAGCTGCGACCGTGGATGTCAGGAGCTACAACCAGCTGACGACAGAGCTGTGCGTGGTGGAGGGTGCTGCGGCAGAAGGACAACCATGGTCGGAGACGTGAGGCTGGCGGCGCGTGTAGACTGCACGTGGAGCGGTTTCTCGTTTTTTTTGTTCCAGGGGTGAGTGCGCGTGGGGAAAAGAACAACCCGCGCAACCAAAAGAGACAGTGAGTTGACATGTGGTGGAGGTGGGGGGAGGGGGGAGGGGGAAAGAGATTCAAATCTAGTGGCTATGGTTGGTCCAATCGGATGGCTCGGGAGGTGACTAGCTAGGGATGGTGCCGATCGACCGACACGTGGTTCTATAATGGGTAGTGTAGGGCCATGTCTTGTAACCAAATCTTGTAATCTCTTAGTTGTTGTGCCCCCAATCAATATAAACCAACGCGACGCATATGGAGTTAGATACACTTTCACACAAACTTATAATTGGTGGTACATTTTGTTATATTTATCTGCTTTTAAGGCTTCCCTTTGCCGTTTTGCGTGGCCTAGGAAGATGTATTCTCTAAATCCTATTTATATCGCTCTCGTGTTTTTTGGAAGGAAATCCAATGCGAGCATTGATCCTTGCTCATTGATGGATCCCGCGCACAACGGTTCCCATAGGCCCACCCCCAGCGCGTAGCCCAATCTGACGGACCAGTGTCCCCGCGCTCAACAAGCAGGTTAGTTGTAGTTTTGTTTGACAAACTATAGCCTTAAAGCGGGTTAGCTATTATTTATTAACATCCTAGACAATGTACAGAAAGTAGTTTCCTCTAGGTAAATGAGATGGCTTGAAAAACCATTATGTAGTTACATTTAGACACCTTGCTATACAGGAAAAAGAAGATAGAAGAGCAGCTTGAGAAAGCCCTCTTAGCTAGAGAATGAGTAAGGGGATTGTGGGATCTAGGAATACGGAGCACTCTGCACGAGCTGAGATAGAAAGTAACATTGAAATAATCTGCAAGCATCGGCTTGATCCTCCAATATCCTGTCTTAACCATAGGATTCCTTACTTCCGTAGCTTCTACTAAAGTCCTGCAAACAGAATAGAATGAAGCAGATCACCAAATCAAAGCCTTGATTGTCGAGGCAGCAAGAAGTAAAGCCATTGCTTGAGCTTGCAAAACAGATTGTCGTCGCTTGAATGAATATGGTGTGCTTGGTGACAGTATTGTTGAGGCTTCATTCTCTTCCACCAAAGGGTTAAAAGCAACATCCACATATGCCATAGTACCTGCAGATTTATATGCACATTTTGAAGGAAATATGCCCTAGAGGCAATAATAAAGTTGTTATTTTATATTTCCTTATATCATGATAAATGTTTATTATTCATACTAGAATTGTATTAACCGGAAACTTGATACATGTGTGGATACATAGATAAAACACCATGTCCCTAGTAAGCATCTACTAGACTAGCTCGTTAATCAAAGATGGTTAAGTTTCCTAACCATAGACATGTTTTGTCATTTGACGAATGGGATCACATCGTTAGAGAATGATGGGATGGACTAGACCCATCCTTAGCTTAGCATAATGATCGTTAAGTTTTATTGCTATTGCTTTCTTCATGACTTATACATATTCCTTTGACTATGAGATTATGCAACTCCCGGATAACGGAGGAACACCTTGTGTGCTATCAAACGTCACAATGTAACTGGCTGATTATAAAGATGCTCTACAGGTGTCTCCAAAGGTGTTTGTTGGGTTGGCATAGATCGAGATTATGATTTGTGATACGTCCATTTTGCATCATGCTTTTATATCGATATTTATTGCATTCTCGACTGTTATTTCACATTATGTCACAATACTTATGGCTATTCTCTCTTATTTTACAAGGTTTACATAAGGAGGGAGAATGCCGGCAGTTGGAATTCTGGGCTGGAAAAGGAGCAAATATTAGAGACCTATTCTGCACAACTCCAAAAGTCCTGAAACTCCACGTAATACCTTATAATAAATAATGAAAAATCCTCGCCAAAGATGAAGACCAGGGGGGCCACACCCTTGCCACGAGGGTGGGAGTGCCCCCCTAGGGCGCACCCCCCTACCTCGTGGGCCCCCTGGTGGCTCTCCGATGACCATCTTCTCCTATATGAAGTCTTTCGTCGAGAAAAAAAATAGGAAGCAACCTTTCGGGATGAAACTCCGCCGCCACGAGGCGGAACCTTGGCGGATCCAATCTAGAGCTCCGGCAGAGCTGTCCTGTCGGGGAAACTTCCCTCCCGGAGGGGGAAATCATCGCCATCGTCATCACCAACGCTCCTCTCATCGCGAGAGGGCAATCTCCATCAACATCTTCATCAGCACCATCTCATCTCAAAATCCTAGTTCATCTCTTGTATCCAATTCTTCTCTCCAAGTCCGGGATTGGTGCTAGTAGGTTGCTAGTAGTGTTAATTACTCCTTGTAGTTGATGCTAGTTGGTTTAATTGGTGGAAGATCATATGTTCAGATCCTTAATGCATATTATTACCCCTCTGAGTATGAACATGTTTATGCTTTGTGAGTAGTTACGTTTGTTCCTGAGGACAAGGGGGAAGCCTTGCTATTAGTAGTCATGTGAATTTGGTATTCGTTCGATATTTTGATGAGATGTATGTTGTCTAGCCTCTAGTGGTGTTATGTGAACGTCGACTACATAGCACTTCTCCATTATTTGGGCTTAGAGGAAGTCATTGGGAAGTAATAAGTAGATGATGGGTTGATAGAGTGACAGAAGCTTAAACCCTAGTTTATGCGTTGCTTCGTAAGGGGCTGATTTGGATCCATATGTTTCATACTATGGTTAGGTTTACCTTAATACTTTTGTTGTAGTTGCAGATGCTTGGAATAGAGGTTAATCATAAGTGGGATGCTTGTTCAAGTAAGAACAGCACCCAAGCACCGGTCCACCCACATATCAAATTATCAAAGTACCGAACGCGAATCATATGAGCGTGATGAAAACTAGCTTGACGATATTCCCATGTGTCCTCGAGAGAGCTTTTCCTTATATAAGAGTTTGTCCAGGCTTGTCCTTTTCTACAAAAAGGATTGGGCCACCTTGCTGCACTTTATTTACTTTTGTTACTTGTTGCTCGTTACAAATTATCTTATCACAAAACTATTTGTTACCACTTATTTCAGTACTTGCAGAGAATACCTTGCTGAAAACCGCTTATCATTTCCTTCTGCTCCTCGTTGGCTTCGACACTCTTACTTATCGAAAGTACTACGATAGATCCCCTATACTTGTGGGTCATCAAGACTCTTTTCTGGCGCCGTTGCCGGGGAGTGAAGCGCCTTTGGTAAGGAAAAATTTATATAGTGTGTTGAAATTTACTAACACTTGTTACTATGGAAAGTAATCCTCTGAGGGGCTTGTTCGGGGCATCTTCACCCCGACCAGTAGAGCAAAGAGTTGCTCCTCAACCTACTGAACCTATTGAAAATTAAAATGAAAATACTTGCTTTGAAGTTCCTTCAGGTATAATAGAAAAACTGCTAGCTAATCCTTTTTTAGGAGATGGAACAAAACATCCTGATGAACATCTAATATATGTGGATGAAGCTTGTGGATTATTTAAGCTTGCAGGTGTACACGGAGATGTTGTTAAGAAGAAGGTCTTCCCCTTATCTTTGAGGGGAGATGCATCGACATGGTATAGGCTATGTGATGATATGAGGTCTTGGAATTACAAACAATTGAAATTGGAATTTCATCAGAAGTTTTATCCTATGCATCTTGTTCATCGTGATCGCAATTATCTATATAATTTTTGGCCTCGCAAAGGAGAAAGCATCGCTCAAGCTTGGGGAGGCTTAAGTCAATGTTATATTCATGCCCCAATCATGAGCTCTCAAGAGAAATGATTATTCAAAAATTTTATGCTCGGCTTTCTGGTAACAATCGCACCATGCTTGATACTTCTTGTGCTGGCTCTTTTATGATGAAGACTATTGGATTTAGATGGGATTTATTGGATAGAATTAAACGCAACTCTAAAGGTTGGGACCTCGACAATGGTAAGGAGTCAGGTATGCACCTAAGTTTGATTGTATTAAATCTTTTATGGATACCGATATTTTCCGTAAGTTTAGCACTAAATATGGACTTGATTCTGAGATAGTAGCTTCTTTCTGTGAATCTTTTGCTACTTATGTTGATCTCCCTAAGGAGAAGTGGTTTAAATATCATCCTCCCATAGAAGTAAAAGTAGATGCACCAATTAAAGTTGAAGAAAAGACTATCACTTATAATGATCCTATTGTTCCTAGTTCTTATGTTTAGAAACCACCTTTCCTTTTAGAATAAAGGATCATGCTAAAGCTTCAACAGTGGTTCATAAAAGCAATATTAAAACATATACACCTTCTAAGCAAGTTAAAGTAGAATCTAATATTGCTATTGTTAAAGATCTCTTGTCTGATAATATTGATGGGCATGTTATTCAGTTCTGTGGTGAAACTGCTAGAATTGCTAAACCTTGTGCTAAAGATAAACATAGACCTGTGGTAGGCGTGCCTGTTATTTCTGTTAAAATAGGAGATCATTGTTATCATGGCTTATGTGATATGTGTGCTAGTGCTAGTGTTATACCACATACTTTATATGAAGAAATTAAGCATGAAATTGCACCTACTGAGTTAGAAGGAATTGATGTTACAATTAAACTTGCTAATAGAGATACTATTTCACCAATGGGAATTGTTAGAGATGTTGAAGTCTTGTGTGGGAAAACTAAATATCCTGCTGATTTTCTTGTTCTCGGTTCCCCACAAGATAGCTTTTGTTCCATTATATTTGCTAGACCCTTTTTGAATACAGTTAATGCTAGGATAGACTGCGAAAAGAATGTTGTTACTATTGGCTTGGATGATATGACTCATGAATTTAATTTCTCTAAATTTAGTAAACAACATCGTGAAGAAGAATTGCCTAGTAAGAATGAAATTATTAGTCTTGCTTCTATTGCCGTACCTCCTAGTGATCCTTTAGAACAATATTTGCTAGACCATGAGAATGATATGTTTATGAATGAAAGAAGGGAAATAGATGAAGTATTCTGAACCTATGCTGAAACACAATTTGCCCATTGAAATCCTAGGGGATCCTCCTCCACCTAAGGGTGATCCCGTGTTTGAGCTTAAACCGTTGCCTGATAATCTTAAATATGCTTATCTTGATGAAAAGAAGATATATCATGTTATTATTAGTGCTAAACTTTCAGAGCATGAAGAAGAAAGATTATTGAAAACTCTGAAGAAGCACCATGCTGCTATTGGATATACTCTTGATGATCTTAAGGGCATTAGTCCCACTTTATGTCAACATAAAATAAATTTGGAAGCAGATGCCAAACCAGATCGTGATCCTCAACGACGTCTGAATCCTAAAATGAAAGAAGTGGTAAGAAAAGAAATACTAAAGCTTCTGGAGGCAGGTATAATTTATCCCGTTGCTGATAGTCAGTGGGTAAGTCATGTTCATTGTGTCCCTAAGAAGGGAGGTATTACTGTTGTTCCTAATGATAAAGATGAATTGATTCCACAAAGAATTATTACAGGTTATAGGATGGTAATTGATTTCCGCAAATTAAATAAGGCTACTAAGAAAGATCATTACCCCTTACCTTTTATCGATCAAATGCTAGAAAGATTATGCAAACATACACATTACTGCTTTCTAGATGGTTATTCTGGTTTCTCTCAAATACCTGTGTCAGCTAAAGATCAATCAAAGACTACTTTTACATTCCCTTTTGGTACTTTTGCTTATAGACGTATGCCTTTTGGTTTATGTAATGCACCTGCTACCTTTCAAAGATGCATGATGGCTATATTCTCTAACTTTTGTGAAAAGATTTGTGAGGTTTTCATGGACGACTTTTCCGTCTATGGATCTTATTTTGATGATTGCTTGAGCAATCTTGATCGAGTTTTGCAGAGATGTGAAGAAACTAATCTTGTCTTGAATTGGGAAAAGTGCCACTTTATGGTTAATTAAGGTATTGTCTTGGGGCATAAAGTTTCTGAAAGAGGTATTGAAGTTGATAAAGCCAAGGTTGATGCTATTGAAAAGATGCCATGTCCCAAGGACATCAAAGGTATAAGAAGTTTCCTTGGTCACGCCGGAATTTATAGGAGGTTCATTAAGGACTTCTCAAAAATTTCTTGGCCTCTGACTAATTTATTACAAAAATATATACCATTTGTCTTCGATGATGATTGTGTAGAAGCATTTGAAATACTTAAGAAAGCATTAGTCTCTGCACCTATTGTTCAGCCACCTGATTGGAATTTACCCTTTGAAATTATGTGTGATGCTAGCGATTATGTTGTAGGTGCTGTTCTAGGGCAAAGAGTTGATAAGAAATTAAATGTTATCCATTATGCTAGTAAGACTCTAGACAATGCTCAAAGAAATTATGCTATTACTGAATAAGAACTTTTAGCAGTTGTATTTGCTTGTGATAAGTTCAGACCTTATATTGTTGATTCTAAAGTAACTATCCACACTGATCATGCTACTATTAAATATCTTATGGAGAAGAAAGATGCTAAACCTAGACTTATTAGATGGGTTCTCTTGCTACAAGAATTTGATTTGCATATTGTTAATAGAAAAGGAACTGAGAACCCCGTTGCAGACAATTTATCTAGGTTAGAGAATGTTCTTGATGACCCACTACCTATTGATGATAGCTTTCTTGATGAACAATTAAATGTCATAAGTACTTCTCATAGTACCCCTTGGTATGCTGATTATGCTAATTATATAGTTGCTAAATTTATACCACCTAGCTTCACATACCAACAAAAGAAAAAGTTCTTCTATGATTTGAGACATTACTTTTGGGATGACCCACATCTTTATAAAGAAGGAGTAGATGGTGTTATTAGACGTTGTGTACCTGAGCATGAACAGGAACAGATCCTACTTAAGTGCCACTCCGAAACTTATGGATGACACCACGTGGGAGATAGAACTGCACATAAGGTATTGCAATCCGGTTTTTATTGGCCTACTCTCTTCAAGGATGCCCGTAAGTTTGTCCTATCTTGTGATGAATGTCAAAGAATTGGTAATATTAGTAGACGTCAAGAAATGCCTATGAATTATTCACTTGTTATTGAACCGTTTGATGTTTGGGGCTTTGATTATATGGGACCTTTTCCTGCCTCTAATGGATATACACATATTTTAGTTGCTGTTGATTACGTTACTAAGTGGGTAGAAGCTATTCCAACTAGTAGTGCTGATCATAAAACTTCTATTAAAATGCTTAAAGAAGTTATTTTTCCGAGGTTTGGAGTCCCTAGATATTTAATGACCGATGGTGGTTCACATTTTATTCATGGTGCTTTTCGTAAAATGCTTGTTAAATATGACGTCAATCATAGAATTGCATCTCCGTATCACCCACAGTCTAGTGGTCAAGTAGAATTAAGTAACAGAGAACTTAAATTAATTTTGCAAAAGACTGTCAATAGGTCTAGAAAGAATTAGTCCAAGAAACTTGATGATGCATTATGGGCCTATAGAATTGCATATAAAAATCCTATGGGTATGTCTCCATATAAAATGGTATATGGAAAAGCATGTCACTTACCTCTCGAACTAGAGCATAAGGCATATTGGGCTATTAAAGAGCTCAATTATGATTTCAAACTTGCCGGTGAAAAGAGGTTATTTGATATTAGCTCATTTGATGAATGGAGAACCCAAGCCTACGAAAATGCCAAGTTGTTTAAAGAAAAAGTTAAAAGATGGCATGCCAAAAGGATACAAAAGCGTGAGTTTAATGTAGGTGATTATGTATTGCAATACAACTCTCGTTTAAGATTTTTTTTGCAGGAAAACTTCTCTCTAAATGGGAAGGCCCCTATGTTATCGAGGAGGTCTATCGTTCCGGTGCCATAAAGATCAACAACTTCGAAGGCACAAATCCGAAGGTGGTAAACGTTCAAAGAATTAAACATTATATCTCAGGTAATCCCATAAATGATGAAACCAATATTATTGAAACCGTAACCCCGGAGGAATACGTAAGGGACACTTTCCAGAATGTTTCAGACTCTGAAAAGGAATAGTTATGTGGTACGGTAAGTAAACCGACTCCAAAACAATTTTTAAGGCAATATTTCTCCGTTTTGCATTAATAGAAAAATAGAAAATTAAGTAGCAGTCCGGGAAGGACACGAGGGTGGAGGGCGCGCCCTACCCCCTGGGCGCGCCCCCTACCTCGTGAGCACCTCGTGTGCCTTCCGGACTCCGTTTTCTTGCACGATACATATTTTGGTTGGTAAAAATTCATTATATATTCTCCCGAAGGTTTTGACTCCCGTATCAAGCAATTATCCTCTATTTTCGTTTCGAGCTGTCCCGCTGCAGATTAGATCAACATGTCTTCCCGAGATTCGGAAGGAGAAAGCTATGTGGATGATTACTTAGCTAATCCTAAGGTCTATGGAGATGTGGAGCACGATGGTTGGACCACGGAGGAAGAAGAGGACTATGAACCCAATGGGAAGGAGGAGACGGGCTCAGATGAAGATGAAGCCCCATTACCTCAACCTGGGGATATGCACGTGGAGTTCAAAAAGTCATGTCTCCCTGATAGGGTAAAGAAACCAAAATTCGAGTTTATCCCTTTTCGTCTCTTGCAGGAAAATAAGTAGGACTTATGCAAAAAGATATTAACCCTGGAGTGGGAGATTGATGATCTGAGGGATCAAAATGTCATCCTCAAGCGTAAACTAAGGGAGAAGTCTATGCCATCAACTAAGTCAACAACACCTCCACCTTCTTCATCAACCAAGGAGATATAATCACATGGGTATGGGCACTCCCCTTGGCAACTGCCAAGCTTGGGGGAGGTGCCCCGGTATCGTATCACAATCACAACTCCTATCTTTACCATTTTCCTTAGTTCGATCCTCTTAGTAGTATTTTGATCTAGTAGAATAAAAGTTCTTAGCATGATCTAGTTTTAAGTTTTGCTTTATGATCTCTCTATGTAATCGAGTCCGTGAGCTATATAATAGAGATTAGTATTGAGTCAAGGGCTTGCTTTTCTTGCTATGATCTTGGGTGAATAAAAGAAAAGAATAGAAAAAGAATAAGAAGAAACAAAAGTTCATATTGATCTTATTGATAGTAATGACTTCACATAGAAAGAGTGTGATGATTAAAAGTTGTTGGGAGTTGGCAGACATAGCTTTGGTCATCGTTGCAATTAATAGGAAGTAATAAGGAAAGAGAGGTTTCACATATAAATATACTATTATTGACATCTTTTATGATTGGGAGCACTCATCAAAATATGACATGCTAAAGAGTTGATGTTGGACAAGGAAGACAACGTAATGGATTATGTTTTCTTATATCTGAGATAAAGTATGTTGTCATGGATCATCCAACATGTTGAGCTTGCCTTTCCCCCTCATGCTAGCCAAATTCTCAGCACCAAGTAGAGAGACTACTTGTGCTTCCAAATACCCTTAAACCAGTTTTGCCATGAGAGTCCACCATATCTACCTATGGATTGAATAAGATCCTTCAAGTAAGTTGTCATCGGTGCAAAGCAATAAAAATTGCTCTAAATATGTACAATTAGTGTGGGAGAAATAAGCTTTATACAATCTTGTGATGTGGATGTAATAAAAGCGACGAACAAAATAATAAATGTTTATATCACAAGGGGCAATATAAAGTGACGTTCTTTTGCATTAAGACTTTTTGCATCCAACCATAAAAGCGCATGGCAACCTCTGCTTCCCTCTGCGAAGGGCCTATATTTTATTATTATCTTCTACCTTATGCAAGAGTCATGGTGATCTTCACCTTTCCTTTTTACATTTTATCCTTCGGCAAGCACAATATGTTGGAAAGATCATGATAGATATATCTAATTGGATGTAGGGGGCATGAGTTATTATTGTTGACATTACCCTCGAGGTAAAAGGTTGTGGGGCGAAACTATAAGTCCCTATCTTTCTCTATGTCCGATTAAAATTCCGTAACCACAAGTATCGCGTGAGTGTTAGCAACTATGAAGGAGTAAATGATAGTTGAGTGTGTGGACTTGCTTTTTAGCTCCGACATAGACTCTGTCTGATGTTATGATAAATTGCAATTGCTTCAATGACTAAGGTTATAGTTTGTTGGTTCTCAATAAGGTTTTTGATTCATACTTTTGCATTGTGAATAGATCATCACTTGAACATAAGTAATCATATGACAATATCTATATATGTTGCTGTTATGAGAATAATCATGATGCCTTCATGTCCGTATTTTATTTTTATCGACGCCTCTACCTCTAAACATGGGGTCATATTTATTGTTATCGACTTTCGCTTGAGGACAAGCGAGGTCTAAGCTTGGGGGAGTTGATACGTCCATTTTGCATCATGCTTTTATATCAATATTTATTGCATTATGGGCTGTTATTTCACATTATGTCACAATAATTATGGTTATTCTCTCTTATTTTACAAGGTTTACATAAGGAGGGAGAATGCCGGCAGCTGGAATTCTGGGCTGGAAAAGGAGCAAATATTAGAGACCTATTCTGCACAACTCCAAAAGTCCTGAAACTCCACGGAATACCTTATAATAAATAATGAAAAATCCTCGCCAAAGATGAAGACCAAGGGGCCCACACCCTTGCCACGAGGGTGGGGGGCGCCCCCTAGGGCGCGCCCCCTACCTCGTGGGCCCCCTGGTGGCTCTCCGATGACCATCTTCTCCTATATGAAGTCTTTCGTCGAGAGAAAAATAGGAAGCAACCTTTCGGGACGAAACTCCGCCGCCACGAGGTGGAACCTTGGCGGATCCAATCTAGAGCTCCGGCAGAGCTGTTCTGCCGGGGAAACTTCCCTCCCGGAGGGGGAAATCATCGCCATCGTCATCACCAACGCTCCTCTCATCGGGAGAGGGCAATCTCCATCAACATCTTCATCAGCACCATCTCATCTCAAAACCCTAGTTCATCTCTTGTATCCAATTCTTGTCTCCAAGTCCGGGATTGGTGCTAGTAGGTTGCTAGTAGTGTTAATTACTCCTTGTAGTTGATGCTAGTTGGTTTAATTGGTGGAAGATCATATGTTCAGATCCTTAATGCATATTATTACCCCTCTGAGTATGAACATGTTTATGCTTTGTGAGTAGTTACGTTTGTTCCTGAGGACAAGGGAGAGTTCTTGCTATTAGTAGTCATGTGAACTTGGTATTCGTTCGATATTTTGATGAGATGTATGTTGTCTAGCCTCTAGTGGTGTTATGTGAACGTCGACTACATAACACTTCACATTATTTGGGCCTAGAGGAAGGCATTGGAAAGTAATAAGTAGATGATGGGTTGCTAGAGTGACAGAAGCTTAAACCCTAGTTTATGCGTTGCTTCGTAAGGGGCTGATTTGGATCCATATGTTTCATGCTATGGTTAGGTTTACCTTAATACTTTTGTTGTAGTTGCGGATGCTTGCAATAGAGGTTAATCATAAGTGGGATGCTTGTTCAAGTAAGAACAACACCCAAGCACCGGTCCACCCACATATCAAATTATCAAAGTACGGAACGCGAATCATATGAGCGTGATCAAAACTAGCTTGACGATATTCCCATGTGTCCTCGGGAGCGCTTTTCCTTATATAAGAGTTTTTCCAGGCTTGTCCTTTGCTACAAAAAGGATTGGGCCACCTTGCTGCACTTTATTTACTTTTGTTACTTGTTGCTCGTTACAAATTATCTTATCACAAAACTATCTGTTACCACTTATTTCAGTACTTGCAGAGAATACCTTACTGAAAACCGCTTATCATTTCCTTCTGCTCCTCGTTGGGTTCGACACTCTTAATTATCGAAAGGACTACAATAGATCCCCTATACTTGTGGGTCATCAATTTGTCACTTTGAGTATCGAAGAGGTATCTCTGGGCCCTCTCGGTAAAGCACATCACGACAAGCCTTGCAAGCAATGTGACTAATGAGTTTGTTGTGGGATGATGCATTACGGAACGAGTAAAGAGACTTTCTGGTAACGAGATTGAACTAAGTATGAGGATACCGACGATCGAATCTCGGGCAAGTAACATACCATAACAAAGGGAATACCGTATGTTTTCATTGCGGTTTGACCGATAAAGATCTTCGTAGAATATGTAGGAACCAATATGAGCATCCAGGTTCCGCTGTTGGTTATTAAACATAGATATTTCTCGGTCATGTCTACATAGTTCTCAAACCTGTAGGGACCGCATGCATAACGTTTGATGACGATTTGTATTATGAGTTATGTGTTTTGGTGACCGAAGATTGTTCGGAGTCTCGGATGATATCACATACATGACGAGGAGTCTCAAAATGGTTGAGAGGTAAAGATTGATATATTGGACGATAGTATTCGGACATCGGAATGGTTCCGGATCGTTTCGGGTATTTTTTGGAGTAGCGGGAGGTTACCGGAACCCTCCGGGGAAAGTAATGGGCCACTATGGGCCATAGGGGAGAGAGGAGGCATCCCACATTGGGTGGCCACATGCCCCCCATGGGAGTCCGAATTGGACTAGGGGAGGGGGCGGCGCCCCCTTTCCTTTTCCTCCTCCCTCTCCTTCCCCCTTTCCCCCTCCATGAGAAGGAATAAGAGGGGGGAGGCAACTCCTACTAGGACTAGGAGTCCTAGTAGGACTCCCCCCACTTGGCGCGCCCCTAGGGTCAGCCTCCTCCCTCTCCCTCCTTTATATACGTGGGCAGGGCACCCCTTGGAGACACACCAATTGTTCCAAGCTGTGTGCGGCGTTTCCCTCCACGATTTACTCCTCCGGTCATATTCACGTAGTGCTTAGGTGAAGCCCTGCCTGGAGCACAACACCATCATTGTCACCACGCGGTCGTGTTGACGAAACTCTCCCTCGACACTTTGCTGGATCAAGAGTTCGAGGGACGTCATCGAGCTGAATGTGTGCTGAACTCGGAGGTGCCGTACGTTCGGTACTTGATCGGTTGGATTGCGAAGACGTTTGGCTACATCAACTGCGTTAACCTAATGCTTCCGCTTTCGGTCTACGAGGGTAGGTGGACACACTCTCCACCTCTCATTGCAATGCATCTCCTTGATAGATCTTGCCTGATCATAGGATTTTTTTTGAAATTGCATGCTATGTTCCCCAACAGTGGCATCCGAGCCAGGTCTATGCGTAGATGATATGCACGAGTAGAACACAAAGAGTTGTGGGCGGTGATCATCATACTGCTTACCACCAATGTCTTATTTTGATTCGGCGGTATTGTTGGATGAAGCGGCCCGGACCAACCTTACATGACCACGTTCATGAGACCGGTTCCACCGAATGATATGCAACTAGTTTTGCATAAAGGTGGCTGGCGGGTGTCTGTTTCTCCAACTTTAGTTGAATCGGATTTGACTGCGGCTGGTCCTTGTTGAAGGTTAAAACAACAAACTTGATAAATCACCGTTGTGGTTTTTATGCGTAGGTAAGAACGGTTCTTACTAGAAGCCCGTAGCAGCCACGTAAAACTTGCAACAACAAAGTAGAGGACATCTAACTTGGTTTTGCAGGGCATGTTGTGATGTGATATGGTCAAGACATGATGTGATATATGTTATTATATGAGATGATCATGTTTTGTAAAAGTTATCGGCAACTGGCAGGAGCCTTATGGTTGTCACCTTATTGTATGAAATGCAAACGCCATGTAATTGCTTTACTTTATCACTATGCGTTAGCGATAGTTGTAGAATCAATAGTTGGTCAGACAACCACGACGCTAAGATGGAGATCAAGGTGTCAAGTTGGTGACGATGGAGATGGACATCAAAGGCACAAGATGATGATGGCCATATCATGTCACATATTTGATTGCATGTGCTGTTTATATTTTATGCATCTTATTTTGCTTAGTTCGGCGGTAGCATTATAAGATGACCCCTCACTAAAATTTCAAGGTATAAGTGTTCTCCCTGAGTATGCACCATTGCGACATTTCGTCGTGCCAAGACAGTTTGATATGTGGGTGTGATAAGCTCTACGTTCACATACAACGGGTGCAAGACAGTTTTGCACATGCGGAATACTCGGGTTAAACTTGACGAGCCTAGAATGTATAGACATGGCCTCGGAACACTGGAGACCAAAGGTCGAACGTGAATCATATAGTAGATATGATCACCATAGAGATGTTCACCATTGAAAACTGCTCCATCTCACGTGATGATCGGACATGGTTTAGTTGATATGTATCATGTGATCATTTAGATGACTCGAGGGATGTCTATCTAAGTGGGAGTTCTTAACTAATATGATTAATTGAACTTAATTTATCATGAACTTAGTCCTGATAGTATTTGCATATCTATGTTATAGTTCAATAGCTCGCGTATAGCTCCCCTGTTTTATTTTGATATGTTCATAGAGAAAACTAAGTTGAAAGATGATAGTAGCAATGATGCGGACTGGGCCTGTGAGCTGAGGATTATCGTCATTGCTGCACAGAAGAATTATGTCCTTGATGCACCGCTAGGTGACAGACCTATTACAGGAGCAAATGCAAACGTTATGAATGTTTGGCAAGCTCAGTATGATGACTACTTGATAGTTTAGTGCACCATGCTTTACGGCTTTGAACCGGGACTTCAAAAATGTTTTGAACGCCACAGAGCATATGAGATGTTCCAAGAGTTGAAATTGGTATTTGAGACTCATGCCCATGTCGAGAGGTTTGAGACCTCTGACAAGTACTTTTCCTACAAGATGGAGGAGAATGGCTCAGCTAGTGAGCATGTACTCAGAATGTCTGGGTAGTACAATCGCTTGAATCAAGTGGGAGTTAATCTTCCAGATAAGATAGTGATTGACAGAGTTTTCTAGTCACTATCACCAAGCTACTAGAACTTTGTGATGAGCTATAATATGCAAGGGATGACGAATACGATTCCCGAGCTCTTCGCGATACTGAAATCAGCGAAGGTAGAAATCAAGAAAAAGCATCAAGTGTTGATGGTTGACAAGACCACTAGTTTCAAGAAAAAGGGCAAAGTAAAAGAAAGGGAACTTCAAGAAGAATGACAAGCAAGTTGCCAGTCCCGTGAAGAAACCCAAAGGTAGACCTAAGCCTGAAAATGAGTGCTTCTACTGCAAAGGGAATGGTCACTGGAAGTGGAACTGCCCCAAATACTTGGCGGATAAGAAGGATGGAAAAGTGAACAAATGTATATTTTATATACATGTTATTGATGTGTACTTTACTAGTGTTCATAGTAACCCCAGGGTATTTGATATCGGTTCAGTTGCTAAGATGAGTAAGTCGAAACAGGAGTTGCAAAATGAACATATACTAGTTGGGCAAGGTGACGATGTGTGTTGGAAGTGATTCCAAGGTTGATAAGATCACCATCGCACACTCCATCTACCTTCAGGATTAGTGTTGGACCTAAATAAATGTTATTTGGTGTTTGCGTTGAGCATGAATATGATTAGATCATGTTTATTGCAATACAGATATTCATTTAAACAGGAGAATAATTGTTGTTCTGTTTACATGAATAAAACCTTCTATGGTCATACACCCAATGTAAATGGTTTATTTAATCTCAATTATAGTGATACACATATTCATAATATTGATGCCAAAAGATGCAAAGTTGATAATGATAGTGCAACGTATTTGTGGCACTGCTGTTTAGGTCATATTGGTGTAAATCGCATGAAGAAACTCCATGCAGATGAACTTTTGGAATCACTTGATTATGAATCATTTGATGCTTGTGAACCATGCCTCATGGGCAAGACGACTAAGACTCCATTCTCCGAAACAATGGAGCGAGCCAGTGACTTATTGGAAATAATACATGCTGATGTATGCATGATGTCGCTTGAAGCTACGTTGGTATTTCCCCAAAGAGGAAGGGATGATGCAGCACAGCGGCGGTAGGTATTTCCCTCAGATATGAAACCAAGGTTATCGAACCAGTAGGAGAACCAAGCAACACAATGTAAACAGCCCCTGCACACAGATAACAAATCCTCGCAACCCGACGTGTTAAAGGGGTTGTCAATCCCTTTCTGGTAACGGTGCCAGAAACGGTGCGCGGTCGGGAGAAAGTTGTAATAGATTAAATAAATAGATCGCAAATAAAATAAAGTACAACAAAGTATTTTGGGTTTTTGGATTAATATATCTTAAAATAAAAACAAATAAAAATAGATCGCAAAGGCAACTATGTGAGAAAGAAGACCCGGGGGCCGTAGGTTTCACTAGTGGCTTCTCCTGAGAAAAATAGCAAACGGTGGGTAAACAAATTACTGTTGGGAAATTGATAGAACTTCAAATAATTATGACGATATCCAGGCAATGATCATTATATAGGCATCACGTCTAAGATTAGTAGACCGACTCCTGCCTGCATCTACTACTATTACTCCACACATCGACCGCTATCCAGCATGCATCTAGTGTATTAAGTTCATGGAGAAACGGAGTAATGCAACAAGAACGATGACATGATGTAGACAAGATCTATCTATGTAGAGATAGACCCCATCGTTTTATCCTTAGTAACAACGATACATACGTGTCGTTTACCTTTCTGTCACTGGGATCAAGCACCGTAAGATCGAACCCACTACAAAGCACCTCTTCCCATTGCAAGATAAATAGATCAAGTTGGCCAAACAAAACCCAAATATCGGAGAAGAAATATAAGGCTATAAGCAATCATGCATAAAAGAGATCAAAGAAACTAAAATAACTTTCATGGATATAAAAAGATAGATCTGATCATATACTCAAAGTTCATCGGATCCCAACAAACACATCGCAAAAGAGTTACATCATATGGATCTCCAAGAGACCATTGTATTGATAATAAAGAGAGAGAGATGAAGCCATCTAGTTACTAACTAAGGACCGGAAGGTCTACAAATAACTACTCACACATCATCGGAGAGGCACCAATGGAGGTGGTGAACCCCATCCGAGATGGTGTCTAGATTGGATCTGGTGGTTCTGGACTCTGCGATGGCTGGGTGAATATTTCGTCGACTCCCCTAGGGTTCTTGGATTTTAGGGGTATTTATAGACCAAAGAGGCGGTTCGGGGGGGCACCCAAGGTGGGCACAACCCACCAGGGCGCGCCTGGGCCTTCTGGCGCGCCCTGGTGGGTTGTGCCCCCCTCGGGGCACCCCCAGGCTCAGCCATTGTGTTCCTTCTGGCCCATGAAAATTCTCCATAATGTTTCGTGACATTTGGACTCTGTATGATATTGATTTTCTGCGATGTAAAAACACGGAAAAAACAGGAACTGGCACTTGGCACTATGTCAATAGGTTAGTACCAAAAAATGATATAAAATGATTATAAAACATCGAAGATTGATGATATAACAACATGGAAGAATCAAAAATTATAGATACGTTGGAGACGTATCAGCATCCCCAAGCTTAACTCCTACTCGTCCTTGAGTAGGTAAGTGATAAAAACAGAATCTTTGATGTGGAATGCTGCCTATCATGTCATATGATATTCTTTTCTTTATAGCATGGACATTTGGACTTTTAGTTATTCAAAGCAATAGTCTATTTTTGACATGATAATTTAGATACTCAAGCATATCAACAAGCAACCATGTCTTTCAAAATATCAATGCTAAAATAAGTTATCCCTAGCCCATCATGCTCAAACATTGATCCATTCATGAAACACACTCGAATATTAGCTACACCCAATACTTAAGTATGATCATATTGCCTCCTAGTTGATGCTTTTATAAGAGAAGATGGAGACTCAAATTCAAAAACAAAAATTGCATGAAGTAAAAGAAAGGCCCTTCGCAGAGGGAAGTAGGGATTTATGGAGGTGCCAGAGCTCAAAGCGAAAAAAAACTTAGAGATAAAAACATTTGGGGAGGTGTATCCATCCCACCAACGAAAACAACTTAGAGTTCCCAATACTTTCCATGCATAGATATATCATAGGCGGCTCCCAAGCAGAAAATAAAGTTTATTCCTTTTTCTACCATACTTTCACTTTCCATGGCTAACCGTATCCACAGGTGCCATGCATACCAACACTTTCCAAGGAATTTATTATTTGACAACATAAAGTAAAGTCATTTTTTCATTTCGAGACTGGGCATCCCTAATACCTTTGCCTTACTCTCGTGCAATGACAAGTGAATAAACACTCATCTTGAGAATAACACATCTAGCATGGAAAATATTAGCAACCCCTCACCGCTCTGCGAGCGAAACAAACACACAAAAAAGAAGTTTATTTTGAAAATTAGAGATGGCACATGCAAATTTGCTTAGAACGGCTAAAGAATACCTTATATAGGTAGATGGACTCATGTGGCAAAAACTGGGTTAAAGGTTTTTGGATGCACAAGTAGTGATCATACTTAGTGCAAAATGAAGGCTAGCAAAAGATTGGGAAGCGACCAGCTAAGAAACAAATAATCTCATAAGCAAGCATTAAGCATAAATAACACCGAATAATGCACCACAAGTAGGATGTAATTTCATTGCATGACTATTGACTTTCGTACTTGCATAGGGAATCACAAATCTTAACACCTATATTCTTACTAAAGCATAATTACTCATCAAGATGACTCACATATCACATCATCATATCTCAGAACTATTACTAAGAATCAAGTTTATTTTGTCCAATGATCTTCATGAAATTTTTTTATTATATCCTTCTTGGTTATCTATCACTTTGGGACTATTTTTCATGTGTTGCTTTTGACAAGCTCAAACAAATATAAGTGAAGATCATGAGCATAATAAATTTTTATTTCTCTCAAATTAATTTAAGTGAAGCAAGAGAGAATTTCTTGACAATTTTACTAACTCTCAAATAAATCTAAGTGAATCAAGAGAGCATTTCTTCAAAAATACTGAAGCACACCATGCTCAAAAAGATATAAGTGAAGCAATAGAGCAAGTCCATTGCTCATAAAAATTTAAGTGAAGCATAGAGAGCAATTCTAACAAATCATGACATAATTTTGGCTCTCTCAAATAGGTGTGTCCAGTAAGGATTGATGACTTAAGACACAAAATAAAACAAGCAAAGACTCATATCATACAAGACGCTCCAAGCAAAACACATATCATGTGATGAATAAAAACATAGTTTTGAGTAAAATACCGATGATCGTTGGAAGAAAGCGGGGATGCCACTCGGGGCATCCCCAAGCTTAGTTGGTTGCTCATTTTTGGATAATAGCTTGAGATGTCGGGGCATCCCCAAGCTTAGACTATTCCATCCTTCCTTCATCCATCGTAAGATAATCCAAAACTTGAAAACTTCAATCACACAAAACTCAACAAAACCTTCGTGAGATCCATTAGTATAAGAATAATAAACCACTACTATAAGTGATGTATCAAACCAATTCATATTTTGTTTTTGTATTATATCTACTGTATTCCAACTTTTCTATGGCAAAAAATCACCAAAGAAAACCATAGATCCATCAAAATAAGCACACAACAGAAAGAAAACAGAGTCTGTCAAAACAGAACAGTCTGTAGCAATCTGACTATTTCCAATACTTCTGTAACTCCAAAAATTCTGAAAAATTAGGGCGACCTGAGAAATTTGTATATTGATCTACTGCAACTGGAATGGGTATTTTATCGCTCTCTGGTAAAAAACGAAAATTAATTTTGTGAGCGTAAACGTTTCTGTTTTTTCAGCAAGATCAAACAACTATCACCCGAGAAGATCCTAAAGGCTTTACTTGGCACAAACACTAATTAAAACATAAAAAAAATCATAACAGTAGCATAATTGTGTTAACACTCAAGAATAGGAAGCAAAAAGTAAAAATAAAATTTATTCATTGGGTTGCCTCCCAACAAGCGCTATAGTTTTACGCCTTTAGCTAGGCATAAAGCAAGGATCTAAGTTTTGTCTTCCAAAGTTTTGGCAACTTTTGCAAGGGTTTTCTCGAACTCGAGAGGCTCTTTACACTTCCCTAAATTCTCCGGGAAAGAAACCATCTTAAGATCCAAAATATCCAATCGCTTATTACAAAGAGTAATCAAGGCATTCATGCAATTGATACTACCATTGAGGTGTTTGTGGGGTTCATTCTATTTTTGTATTTCAACCATATGCTTATGCAAATCACCAAGTTTGTCCAACATTTGAGCTCCCTCAGGGGTAAAAGGAAACCCCTTCTTTTGAGGTGTAATTCCCAAAATTCCCTCTAAGATTACATAAGCAGCATTGGCATCAAGTTAAATGAAGTTTCCTTTAGCGGCAAAATCGAGAAGTTGTCTATGATGCAAAGCCAATCCTATGTAAAAATTTTGAAGCAAAACTTTAGCGTCCCACTTTAAGTTGGAAATATGATACGATTCCATAAGCCTATACCAAACATCTTTCAAATTTTCTCCTTGTCCTTGCTTGAAGTAAAGAACTTCAAAATCTGGTGACAAAGGAGGAGTAGGGACGCTAGCCATCGAGACTAGAAAGTAAGAGACCGGTAAACGGAAAAGAGAGGCGAATAAAAAGGGCAAATTTTTATGAAGTGGGGGATATGAAAACGAGAGGCAAATGGAAAATAATGTAAATTGCGAGGATATGAGACTTGTGATTAGGAACCTGGTATATGTTGAAGATCCTCCCCGGCAATGGCGCCAGAAATTCCTTTTGATGTCGCTTGAAGCTACGTCGGTATTTCCTCAAAGAGGAAGGGATGATGCAGCAGAACGGCAGTAGGTATTTCCCTCAGATATGAAACCAAGATTATTGAACCAGTAGGAGAACCAAGCAACACAACATAAACAACCCCTGCACACAGATAACAAATCCTCGCAACCCGACGCGTTAAAGGGGTTGTCAATCCCTTTCGGGCAACGACGCCAGAAACAGTGCGTGGACGGGAGAAAGTTGTAATAGATTAAATAAATAGATCGCAAATAAAATAAAGTGTAGAAAAGTATTTTTGGGTTTTTGGATTAATAGATCTGAAAATAAAAGCAAATAAAAATAGATCGCAAAGGTAAATATATGAGAAAGAAGACTCGGGGGTCGTAGGTTTCACTAGTGGCTTCTCTCGAGAAAAATAGCAAACAGTGGGTAAACAAATTACTGTTGGGAAATTGATAGAACTTCAAATAATTATGACGATATCCAGGCAATGATCATTATATAGGCATCACGTCTAAGATTAGTAGACCGACTCCTGCCTGCATCTACTACTATTACTCCACACATCGACCGCTATCCAGTATGCATCTAGTGTATTAAGTTCATGGAGAAATGGAGTAATGCAATAAGAACGATGACATGATGTAGACAAGATATATCTATGTAGAGATAGACCCCATCGTTTTATCCTTAGTAGCAACGATACATACGTGTCGTTTCCCTTTTGGTCACTGGGATCAAGCACCGTAAGATCGAACCCACTACAAAACACCTCTTCCCATTGCAAGACAAATAGATCAAGTTGGCCAAACAAGACCCAAATATCGGAGAAGCAATACGAGGCTATAAGCAATCATGCATAAAAGCAGTGGCGAAGCCATGCATGAGCTGTGCAGTCAAATGACTACACAACTTTTTGGCAAAAACATCATATAATGAGTATATATCATGCAGAAAAAAAATTCATAAATACATACATATGAATACACAAGTTTGAATTGACTACACATGAATGAAATCCTGGCACCGCCACTTCATAAAAGAGATCAAAGAAACTCAAATAACTTTCATGGATATAAAAAGATAGATCTGATCATAAACTCAAAGTTCATCGGATCCCAACAAACACACCGCAAAAGAGTTACATCATATGGATCTCAAAGAGACCATTGTATTGAGAATCAAGAGAGAGAGAGATGAAACCATCTAGCTACTAACTACAGACCCGAAGGTCTACAAAGAACTACTCACGCATTATCAGAGAGGCGCCAATGGAGGTGGTGAACCCCATCCGAGATGGTGTCTAGATTGGATTTGGTGGTTCTGGACTCTGCGGTGGCTGGATGAATATTTTGTCGACTCCCCTAGGGTTCTGGGATTTTTTGGGTATTTATAGAGCAAACAGGCGGTCCGTGGGGCACCCGAGGTGGGCACAACCCACCAGGGCGCGCCTGGGCCTCCTGGCACGCCCTGGTTGGTTGTGCCCCCCTCGAGGCACCCCCCATGCACAGCCAGGGCCCGTTGTGTTTCTTCTTGTGACGCCCCCGATTCAATCGTACACTAATCATACACGCAAACGTGTACGATCAAGATCAGGGACTCACGGGAAGATATCACAACACAACTCTACAAATAAAAAAAGTCATACAAGCATCATATTACAAGCCAGGGGCCTCGAGGGCTCGAATACAAGAGCTCGATCATAGATGAGTCAGTGGAAGCAACAATATCTGAGTACAGACATAAGTTAAACAAGTTTGCCTTAATAAGGCTAGCACAAACTGGGATACAGATCGAAAGAGGCGCAGGCCTCCTGCCTGGGATCCTCCTAAACTACTCCTGGTCGTCGTCAGCGGGCTGCACGTAGTAGTAGGCACCTCCCGAGTAGTAGTAGTCGTCATCGACGGTGGCGTCTGGCTCCTGGGCTCCAATGTCTGGTCGCAGCAATCGAGTATAGAAAGGGGGAAAAGGGGGAGCAAAGCAACCATGAGTACTCATCCAAAGTACTCGCAAGCAAGGAGCTACACTACATATGTATGCATTGGTATCAAATGGAAAAGGCTATCATATGTGGACTGAACTGCAGAATGCCGGAATAAGAGGGGGATAGCTAGTCTTATCGAAGACTACGCTTCTGGCCACCTCCATCTTGTAGAATGTAGAAGAGAGTAGATGGTAAGTTCACCAAGTAGCATCGCATAGCATAATCCTAACTGATGATCCTCTCCTTGTCGCCCTGTGAGAGAGCGATCACCGATTGTATCTGGCACTTGGAAGGGTGTGTTTTATTAAGTATCCGGTTCTAGTTGTCATAAGGTCAAGGTACAACTCCAGGTCGTCCTTTTACCGAGGGACACGGCTATTCGAATAGATCAACTTCCCTGCAGGGGTGCACCACATTTTCCAACATGCTCGATCCCCTTTGTCCGGACACACTTTTCTGGGTCATGCCCGGCCTCGGAAGATCAACACGTCACAGCCCTACCTAGGCACAACAGAGAGGTCAGCATGCCGGTCTAAATCCTATGGCGCAGGGGTTTGGGCCCATCGCATTTTGCACACCTGCACGTTGCGAACGCGGCCGGTGAGCAGACCTAGCCTCCCTTATACAAGAGCAGGCGTTCCAGTCCAACCCGGCGCGCGCCCCTCAGTCGCTGACGTCACGAAGGCTTCGGCTAATACCACAACGTCGAGTGCCCATAACTGTCCCCGCGTAGATGGTTAGTGTGTATAGGCCAGTAGCCAGACTCAGATCAAATACCAAGATCTCGTTAAGCGTGTTAAGTATCCGCGAACGCCGACCAGGGCCAGGCCCACCTCTCTCCTAGGTGGTCTCAACCTGCCCTGTCGCTTCGCCTCAAAGTAACAGTCGGGGGCCGTCGGGAACTCAGGCCCACCACTACCTGGATGGAGGCACCTGCCCCTTCAGCCCCCATCTCCGAACAGTATCATAAGTAATGTAATAGTATAAGTATATATCATATGCCCGTGATCACCTCCCGAAGTGATCACGGCCCAGTAGTATAGCATGGCAGACGGACAAGAATGTAGGGCCACTGATGGTAAACTAGCATCCTATACTAAGCATTTAGGATTGCAGGTAAGGTATCAACAGTTGTAGCAACAATGACAGGCTATGCAACAGAATAGGATTAACGGAAAGCAGTAACATGCTACACTACTCTAATGCAAGCAGTATAGAGGAGAGTAGGCGATATCTGGTGATCAAGGGGGGGGGGCTTGCCTGGTTGCTCTGGCAAGGAGGGGTCATCTTCAATGTAGTCGATCACACGGACATCGGCAGTAGTCTCGGAGTCTACCGGAAAGAAGTAACAGAGGGGGAACATAATAAATAACAGAGCAATCAAAGCAACACAAAGCATAACATGGTGATACGCGGTGCTAGGGTTGACCTAACGCAGTAGTAGGTGATATCGGCGAAGGGGGGGACATCCGGGAAAATATCCCCGGTGTTTCGCATTTTCGGACAGATGAACCGGAGGGGAAAGTTATGTGTTCGCTATGCTAGGGATGCGTGGCGGACGAACGGACTGCGTATTCAGATTCGTCTCGTTGTTCTGAGCAACTTTCATGTACAAAGTTTTTTCATCCGAGCTACGGTTTATTTTATATTAATTTTCAAAGTTTTAATTCATTTTTCTGAAATTTCTAGAATTAATATTAATTCAAAATTAAATAGTTAAATGCTAGGTGCTCCCAGCTCTGCGTACACAGAAGTGTACCAGAGGCTGTCAGGTGGGCCAGGAGGTCCTAGTTGGCCAGTCAATGTTTGACTCGTCAACTGGGTGTGGGGCCCCCTGTCATTGACTGCTACACTAACATAGTAGTTAATTTAGTCTAACTAGGTTATTAGGCTAACAAATTTTAATTAGTTCAATTAAACCTGTTTAATTAAGTAAATTAATTGATTATGTATTATCATTTATATATTTTTTAATCTTTTTTCCCTTTTCTCTCAACAGGGTGCCGACCCCACCTGTCATAGGCCCAAGTGGCCAAGCGGGGTGGGTGGCTTAACAGGCGCAGGCGCCCATGGAGGCCGAACCCGCCTAGGCGCAGGGCGAGGCCGAAGCCATGGCGAGGCGGGCCGGCGAAAGGGAGGTGGCCGGCGGCCAGGTGCGGTGGTGCCTGGGGCGGACGGCGGAGGGGCGAGGCCGCGAGCTACAGCGGCGGGTGTCGACCTGCGGCAGAAAGAGGAGGCGATGGCAGGCGAGGGAGGGGGCGTGCGGGCACGAGTGGCCGCGGGGAGGAGCAACGGCGACGGGTGAGGCGCAGGGTGTGGGCGAGGCACAGGCGCGGTGCCTCCTTCCCGGGCACTGGCATGGTCGGGTGTTGTCGAGGACGACACCGTGACGAGCAGAGGCCGGAGGCGAGCAATGGCGCGAGCGACTGCAGGCGTGCCGACGAAGCAGGCAGCAACGGTCAGTGGGCGAGCAGCAGCGTCGCAAGGGAGTGGCGGGGGTGGCCACGGGCGCGGTTGGGAGCTGGCGCAGGCGCAGGTGGGAGCAGGGGTGGCGCAGGACGGCGGGCGCGCACGGCGTGGCGGGTCTACGGCAGCGGACCGGGAAGCGGTGAAGCCATGGGATGCGGGCAGTGGTTGCGGGGCGCGCCTCGGGCGCGTCGAGGAGCGGGCGTGCGCGAGCGGGCGACGGGAAGGGGCTGGTGATGGGCGCGGGGAGCTCGGGCGGGGACAACACCGTATCGTGCGAGGGAGAGAGGAGGGGGGCCTCACGAGGGGATGTAGGGCACGGGGTAGTGGGTGTCGGGGAGGACGTCGGGGACGATAGTGACGAAGAGGAGGCAGGCCGGCGACGGTGTCCTGGTGCAGGGGCGGCGCGGTCGATGTGGCTCCGGGCGCCGGCGTCGTTGGTCTCCGCAGCCCCGATCCAGATGGGATCGGGAGAGAGGGGGGAGTGAGGAACATGTGTGTCGGTGGGGTGGGGTTGACCGTGAAGTGGGGGTTGGGGGGGGGGGGGGGGGGGCCTTGGCCCAGTTGGGCAGGCCAGCTGGGCCGGAGCCCAGTGGGGGTGTTGTTCCCTTTTTTTGTTAGTCTTGGTTTTTTTGTTTTTATTTCATTTCTCAAATTGTTTTAGTTTTGTAAAACATTTAAATAGCACCTAAAATAAAATCATCAATTATATCACTGCCACAATAACTTTGGCACCTAGCTAAAATAGTTTAGTATTTTATAAAATATGATAGAAGTATAATTAATTTTTTTTACCATCGATTTAATCACTTTAGGGTATTTAATTATTTCATAAAGATGTTGTTTCTCCACCAATATTATCCATGATTTATTTGTCACATTTAGCACATTTTAGTTTTTATGTTTAAAAACTTTTATCGTTTAACTTTATTTTAAATTTGAATTTGAAATGGACTTGATTCACCGCAAGATTAACAATAGTAACCATGGTGATGTGGCATCATTAACGTGAGGTTACTGTAGCCTCATTATCCGGGTGTCACAATTCTCCTCCACTGCAAGAAATCTCGTCCCGAGATTTAAGAGGCGTAAGGTGGGGTGGTTCTGGTTACAAAATTCTAGCGAGTGTTCTCGGTCTTAGTTGCTCTTCTCGAAGAGGTCGATTCATCACGTTGAGGTCTCCATCCCCTGCTTCGGGTCATCATGAGGAAGTCATCATCCTTTTCTCCAGGAACTCCAACGTACTTACGAATAGGTAAAGGGGCAGCTCGGCTACGATAGCATGCTTACGAGGGAAACAATCTGGGGTTAACCATGAATGAGCATAAGATTATCTCTCGAGTTGAACATATAAAATACATCGAGAGTTTGACACGAAGGTACAATGAGAGGGTCCAAGCAGATAGATAGCTGTTCAAAGTATGAACCAGAGTGAGAAAGGGGTTCAGAGCGGCGAGAGTAAGCATTGCATCTGAATTCAGAATAGAGCAGTAGGAAGGTGGCTCGCGAATTATCCACGAAGCCAAGCATGAGGAATAACCTTTAGGAGCTGGGGTGTACAGGAGGGTCAGGTTTCGATCCTGTGGAACTGTGGGTTATGGGCCCACCATGTGGGTTAAAAGTAGGAAGGGCGATGACGTCTTGCACGATCATGTAAGCAAGGCATGTCAGAGGATAGCCTATCTGTTATGTTGGCAACAACATCAGTACCAAGGGCGAGGGACGAAGAGAACCATTTTCCTGCTCGTTGAACGAGGCGGACCAATAGGCAAAGTTCTCGTCCATCGGTGGTTACCGGAATGTCATCAACAAAAGTAATAGGGTCTTACTGACAGAGTGGTACAACGAGGTGTTTACATAAGCAGGGAAACATTACTGCTTATATAATATAGATCACAAGAAGGTTTAAACAATCCAATGGAAAGGAAAAGTGATTATCAAGTTTAAATAGAACAATGGAAAAGAAAATGTGTTTAAACACATATTACAGGGGTATATTCTTCCCAAGGGCAAGTAGATCATGATATCCAAGAAAGGATATAACATAGAAAACTCTTTAGGTAAGGGGAGAGAAGTTTCAGGACATTACACATACATCGGTGTTTGGATAATTGAGCAAGAAACATTTAACATTAGGCTTTAAATGTTCTTGTTGAAATTTGGAGTACCATATATATTCTTCGAGATAGCATTGACATGGTCTTCAGGCAAAGGTCAGACTTTGGAAACACAAAGGATCCATCAGGAATAACTTGTAGAATAAGTCTTACAATTTCCTCATGGAAGAATGGATAACCTTGCTGAAAAGGAATCTATAACCATAGGGCCTCCGACCGGGTGTGCTAAGCACGACATCCTTGATATAAAAGATGGTAATAATCCAAGGTAAAGAAGAACAAATGTTGGATAGCAAGGAACTCAAGGTATAAAACAGAACACGAACAAGTTTGTGTTGGAGGGAAGGCAATAAAGATGTCGATGATAACACAATTCATCGAGGGGCAAGGATGGTATTTCTCATCATGACTTCGATTAATATTCTAGAAGAGCTCATAAGATTGATGATGATCACGACACAATTGTTGAGAGATTTCATGAAGATGTAATCCATCGACGATGACATCAAGTCAAAAGAATGATGAAGCGAAAGGTTATTGGAACCACGGGTACGGCACAAACTCGAAACCAAGCTTGTGGTTTAAGGAGAAATGATATGATGAGAAAAATCGACGTAAGATTAGCTCATCATCGAAAATTGTGCTCCGGGAAGAAGGACCAGGTAGCACAGTTAAGAGCAGCACGATGAGGAAATAGCCGAGCAGGCTAGGGATGACGTGATCGAGTTCAAACTCGTAAGTAATGAAGGTTACCAAGAGTTGTTTAATCGCGGTGCGGACTTGAGTCAGTTATCGGTGTCTTTGAGTGTTTAATAACTCAGAGCCCGTGAAAAATTAGAATCAGTGAGGATGTAGCACTAGATGAAGAACTCATAAGAAGTTATGCAGTTCCATGATAATCTCAAGATACCAGGGGGTAGTACTCGACGACAGATCAAAGTAGAGGTTGGACTAGAGTAATGCTCTATAGAAGACAAGTGCTCAAACTTGCACGAGAAATGGAATCAAGGAGAAAATATAGTCGGAACCATGATTGCAAAGGATCAATTCACAGATACCAAATGATAATATATTAAGGGAATACCAAATGATAATATATTAAGGGAATAGTTATTATTTCAAGAAGCTTCCATGATAGATATACATCGTGTCCATGGGCATGAACACAAAGTTCAAGGTCGACTCCCACTTCTTCAATGTATAGACTCTCACTTTCGAAGAAGTTGTAGTGTTGAAATTTTATCTGCCAAAATACCAAAAGAATATGACTCGTGAAAACTTTTGAGTTCACACATAATAAGGACGACATAGGTTCAACCCGTCAGGGTATCATGGAAACATATACCACAAACTTCAGGAGTAAATAACACAAGCTCGAAAGTAGAGCATGGTTGACCAAGCAGAGGATACAATTTACCAAAGGCATTGTGTATCCGAGGAAAGGCTCTCGGGCTTATTGAATAAGAAGGACGATGTCAGATAAAATCCAACAAAAGGATCTGGTGGTCCAGACGGGATCTGACGTGAGCATCGGTACTCAACTAGAGGAAGAAGGATGCAAGGGGATCAGATTATAGAAACAACTGACTAACTCAAAGCTCAAATGCAAAAGAATTATGATTTTCGATCAAGGGATCAAAAGCAAACGCTTTGATTAAGGATGGATAAGTTGCGTAGACTTAAGGGTACAATCGATGGCAATCCGATTGGTCGAGAACTAGCTCATGTTTAAAATGATGTCTGAGCTGGAAGGATAAATCCTGAGGATTGCAAGCATCCGCAACATATTGAATCGACGGACTCAAAATGATAGTGACAAAGGATGCTAATAAGATTACTAGACTTATGGGATTAACCATAATGTAATCAAGCAAGAATTTCACAAGCCATAGGCTGCTGAGGATTTTTGGAAGATCGAATGGTATTTCGAAGATTGTGACATACATGAATCAACTGGGGATGAGTGGATACTCGGTAAGTGCGAGAAATTATTCGTAGGGGTATTCAGGTGGCAAAGAACTGCAAGGCAGTAGGCACAAAGTATTCTTGGGGTATCTTGTAATAATAAGATTGAATGGAAATAAAAGTAAGCACGACAGGTGTAAGTATTTAACCATAGGGATATTTCGGTGGTAGGGAATTGCAAAAGTGACAGGCACAAGGTATCGAGAGAATATCAGAGGGTATCTTCAAAATCTTCTGGTGCAGCCAGTGATCATCTGGACTGAAGGGGCTCTCCGAGAGAAAGTATTTTCAAGAACCTAAAGTTAGATTTTAGTAAATTCATTAACCCGAGTAGGAGAGAGTCAGAGTCCCAGAGTAAGGATCGAGGAATAAAAGATTCTAATACCACCCAGATGGCGACGTGGGCCCGTAAGGCACACAACCATGTTAGTAAAAGTTTTTGTAATGACTAGACTCAACTTCGGCCAAGGAGTGTGGAAGGGGGATTCCTACAGGCAGTCGGCTCTGATACCAACTTGTGACGCCCCGATTCAATCGTACACTAATCATACACGCAAACATGTACGATCAAGATCAGGGACTCACGGGAAGATATCACAACACAACTCTACAAATAAAAAAAAGTCATACAAGCATCATATTACAAGCCAGGGGCCTCGAGGGCTCGAATACAAGAGCTCGATCATAGACGAGTCAGCGGAAGCAACAATATCTGAGTACAGACATAAGTTAAACAAGTTTTCCTTAAGAATGCTAGCACAAACTGGGATACAGATTGAAAGAGGCGCAAGCCTCCTGCCTAGGATCCTCCTAAACTACTCCTGGTCGTCGTCAGCGGGCTGCACGTAGTAGTAGGCACCTCCCGAGTAGTAGTAGTCGTCATCGACGGTGGCGTCTGGCTCCTGGGCTCCAACGTCTGGTCGCAACAATCGAGTATAGAAAGGGGGAAAAGGGGGAGCAAAGCAACCATGAGTACTCATCCAAAGTACTCGCAAGCAAGGAGCTACACTACATATGTATGCATTGGTATCAAATGGAAAAGGCTATCATATATGGACTGAACTTCAGAATGCCGGAATAAGAGGGGGATAGCTAGTCTTATCGAAGACTACGCTTTTGGCCACCTCCATCTTGCAGAATGTAGAACATAGTAGATGGTAAGTTCACCAAGTAGCATCGCATAGCATAATCCTAACCGATGATCCTCTCCTCATCACCCTGTGAGAGAGCGATCACCGGTTGTATCTGGCACTTGGAAGGGTGTGTTTTTATTAAGTATCCGGTTCTAGTTGTCATAAGGTCAAGGTACAACTCCGGGTTGTCCTTTTACCGAGGGACACGGCTATTCGAATAGATCAACTTCCCTGCAGGGGTGCACCACATTTCCCAACACGCTCGATCCCCTTTGTCCGGACACACTTTTCTGGGTCATGCCTGGCCTCGGAAGATCAACATGTCGCAGCCCTACCTAGGCACAAAAGAGAGGTCAGCACGCCGGTCTAAATCCTATGGCGCAGGGGTCTGGGCCCATCGCCCTTTGCACACCTGCACGTTGCGAACGCGGCCGGTGAGCAGACCTAGCCTCCCTTATACAAGAGCAGGCGTTCCAGTCCAACCCGGCGCGCGCCGCTCAGTCGCTGACGTCACGAAGGCTTCGGCTGATACCACGACGTCGAGTGCCCATAATTGTCCCCGCGTAGATGGTTAGTGCGTATAGGCCAGTAGCCAGACTTAGATCAAATACCAAGATCTCGTTAAGCGTGTAAAGTATCCGCGAACGCCGACCAGGGCCAGGCGCACCTCTCTCCTAGGTGGTCTCAACCTGCCCTGTCGCTCCGCCTCAAAGTAACAGTCGGGGGCCGTTGGGAACTCAGGCCCACCACTACCTGGATGGAGCCACCTGCCCCTTCAGCCCCCATCTCCGAACAATATCATAAGTAATGTAACAGTATAAGTATATATCATATGCCCGTGATCACCCCCCGAAGTGATCACGGCCCAGTAGTATAGCATGGCAGACGGACAAGAATGTAGGGCCACTGATGGTAAACTAGCATCCTATACTAAGCATTTAGGATTGCAGGTAAGGTATCAACAGTTGTAGCAACAATGACAGGCTATGCAACAGAATAGGATTAACGGAAAGCAGTAACATGCTACACTACTCTAATGCAAGCAGTATAGAGGAGAGTAGGCGATATCTGGTGATCAAGGGGGGGGCTTGCCTGGTTGCTCTGGCAAGGAGGGGTCATCTTCAATGTAGTCGATCACACGGACATCGGCAGTAGTCTCGGAGTCTACCGGAAAGAAGTAACAGAGGGGGAACATAATAAATAACAGAGCAATCAAAGCAACACAAAGCATAACATGGTGATACGCGGTGCTAGGGTTGACCTAACGCAGTAGTAGGTGATATCGGCGGAGGGGGGGAACATCCGGGAAAACATCCCCGGTGTTTCGCGTTTTCGGACAGATGAACCAGAGGGGGAAAGTTACGTGTTCGCTGTGCTAGGGATGCATGGCGGATGAACGGACTGCGCATTCGGATTCGTCTCGTCATTCTGAGCAACTTTCATGTACAAAGTTTTTCCATCCGAGCTACGGTTTATTTTATATTAATTTTCAAAGTTTTAATTCATTTTTTTGAAATATGTGGAATTAATATTAATTCGAAATTAAATAGTTAAATGCTAGGTGCACCCAGCTCTGCGTACACAGAACCAGAGGCTGTCAGGTGGGCCAGGAGGTCCCAGTTAACCAGTCAACGTTTGACTGGTCAACTGGGTGTGAGCCCCCCCTGTCATTGACTGCTACACTAACATAGTAGTTAATTTAGTCTAACTAGGTTATTAGGCTAACAAATTTTAATTAGTTCAATTAAACCTATTTAATTAAGTTAATTAATTGATTATGTGTTATCATATATATATTTTTAATCTTTTTTCCCTTTTCTCTCAACAGGGGGCCGACCCCACCTGTCATAGGCCCAAGTGGCCAAGCGGGGTGGGTGGCTTAACAGGCACAGGCGCCCGTGGAGGCCGAACCCGCCTGGGCGTAGGGCGAGGCCGAAGCCATGGCGAGGCGGGACGACGAAGGGGAGGTGGCCGACGGCCAGGTGCGATGGTGCCTGGGGCCAACAGCGGAGGAGCGAGGCCGCGAGCTACAGCGGCGGGTGTCGACCTGCGGCAGAAAGAGGAGGCGACGACAGGCAAGGAAGGGGGCGTGCGGGCACGAGCGGCCGCGGGGAGGAGCAACGGCGACGGGTGAGGCGCAGGGTGTGGGCGAGGCACGGGCGCGGTGCCTCCGTCCCGGGCACTCGCAGGGTCAGGTGTTGTCGAGGACGACGCCGTGACGATCAGAGGCCGGAGGCGAGCAACGACGCGAGCGACTGCAGGCGCACCGACGAAGCAGGCATCAGCGGTCAGCGGACGAGCAGCAGTGTCGCAAGGGCGCGGAGGGGGTGGTCGCGGGTGCGGTTGGGAGCTGGCGCAGGCGCAGGTGGGAGCATGGGTGGCGTAGGACGGCGGGCGCGCACGGCGTGGTGGGTCTACGGCAGCGGGCCAGGGAGCGGTGAAGCCATGGGGTGCGGGCGGTGGTTGCGGGGCGCGCCCCGGGCGCGTCGAGGAGCGGGCGTGCGCGAGTGGGCGACGGGAAGGGGCCGGTGATGGGCGCGGGGAGCACGGTCGGGGACGGCGCCGTATCGTGCGAGGGAGAGAGGAGGGGGGCCTCACGGGGGGATGTAGGGCACGGGGCAGTGGGTGTCGGGGAGGACGTCGGGGACGACAGTGACGAAGAGGAGGCAGGCCGGCGACGGTGTCCTGGCGCAGGGTTGGCGCGGTCGACGTGGCTCCGGGCGCCGGCGTCGTTGGTGTCCGCAGCCCCGATCCAGATGGGATCGGGAGAGAGGGGGGAGTGAGGAACGTGGGTGTCGGTGGGGTGGGGTTGACCGTGAAGTGGGGGGTTATGGGGGAGTGGGGGTGGGCCTTGGCCCAGTTGGGCAGGCCAGCTGGGCCGGAGCCCAATGGGGGTGTTGTTCCCTTTTTTGTTAGTCTTGGTTTTTTGTTTTTATTTCATTTCCCAAATTGCTTTAGTTTTGTAAAACATTCAAATAGCACCTAAAATAATATCATCAATTATACCACTGCCACAATAACTTTGGCACCTAGCTAAAATAGTTTAGTATTTTATAAAATATAATAGGAGTATAATTAATTGTTTTTGCCATCAATTTAATCACTTTAGGGTATTTAATTATTTCATAAAGATGTTGTTTCTCCACCAATATTATCCATGATTTATTTGTCACATTTAGCACATTTTAGTTTTTATGTTTAAAAACTTTTATCGTTTAACTTTATTTTAAATTTGAATTCGAAAGGGACTTGATTCACCGCAAGATTAACAATAGTAACCATGGTGATGTGGCATCATTAACGTGAGGTTACTATAGCCTAATTATCCGGGCGTCACACTTCTGGCCCATAAAAATTCTCCGTAAAGTTTCGTGGCATTTGGACTCCGTTTGATATTGATTTTCTGCGATGTCAAAAACACGGAAAAACAGGAACTGACACTTGGCACTATGTCCATAGGTTAGTACCAAAAAATGTTATAAAATGACTATAAAATGATTATAAAATATCCAAGATTGATAATATACCAGCATGGAACAATCAAAAATTATAGATACATTAGAGACATATCAATGCGGTCCGATGAGTATTGAGGCTTGCGGCTGGTATCATTATTTTCTGACCTTCATAGATGATTTGAGCAGATATGGGTATATCTACTTAATGAAACACAAGTCTGAAACATTTTAAAAGATCAAAGAATTTCAGAGTGAAGTGGAAAATCATTGTAACAAGAAAATAAAGTTTCTACGATCGGATCGCGGAGGCAAATATTTGAGTTACGAGTTTGGCCTTCATTTAAAACAATGTGGAATAGTTTCACAACTCACGCCACCTAGAACACCACAGCGTAATGGTGTGTCCGAACATCGTAACCGTACTTTATTAGATATGGTGCGATCTATGATGTCTCTTACTGATTTACCACTATCGTGTTGGGGTTATGCATTAGAGACAACTGCATTCACGTTAAATAGGGCACCATCTAAATCTGTTGAGACGACACCGTATGAACTATGCTTTGGCAAGAAACCAAAGATGTCGTTTCTTAAACTTTGGGGTTGCGATGCTTATGTGAAAAGGTTTCAAACTGATAAGCTCGAACCCAAATCGGAGAAGTGCGTCTTCATAGGATAGCCAAAAGAAACTGTTGGGTACACCTTCTATCACAGATCCGAAGGCAAGATATTTTGTTGCTAAGAATGGATCCTTTCTAGAGAAGGAGTTTCTCTCGAAAGAAGTTAGTGGGAGGAAAGTAGAACCTGATGAAGTAAATGTACCTTCTCTTGAATTGGAAAGTAGCTCATCACAGAAATCAGTTCCAGTGATGCCTACACCAACTAGAGAGGAAGCTAATGATAATGATCATAAAACTTCAGATCAAGTTACTACTGAACCTCATAGGTCAACCAGAGCATGTTCCGCACCAGAGTGGTACGGTAACCATATTCTGGAAGTAATTACTAGACCATGACGAACCTACGAACTATGAGGAAGCGATGATGAGCCTAGATTCCGATAAATGGCTTGAGGCCATGAAATCTGAGATAGGATCCATGTATGAGAACAAAGTGTGGACTTTGGTGGACTTGGCCGATGATCGGCAAGCCATTGAGAATAAATGAATCTTCAAGAGGAAGATAGACACTGATGATAGTGTTACTATCTACAAAGCTCGACTTGTCGCAAAAAATATTTTCAACAAGTTCAAGGTGTTGACTACGATGAGATTTTCTCACTCATAGCGATGCTTAAGTCTGTCCGAATCATGTTAGCAATTGCCACATTTCATGAAATCTGGCAAATGGATGTCAAAACTGCATTCCTTAATGGATATCTTAAAGAAGAGTTGTATATGATGCAACCAAAGGTTTTGTCGATCCTAAAGGTGCTAACAAAGTGTGCAAGCTCCAGCAATCCATTTATGGACTGGTGCAAGCATCTCGGAGTTGGAATATATGCTTTGATGAGGTGATCAAAGCCTATGGTTATATACAGACTTTCAGAGAAGCCTGTATTTACAAGAAAGTGAGTGGGAGGTCTGTAGCATTTCTGATATTATATGTGGATGACATATTGTTGACCGGGAATGATATAGAATTTCCAGATAGCATAAAATGATACTTGAATAAGATTTTTTTCAATAAAATACCTCGGTGAAGCTGCTTATATATTGAGCATCAAGATCTATAGAGATTGATCAAGACGCTTGATAGGACTTTCACAAAGCACATACCTTGACAAGATATTGAAGGAGTTCAAAATGGATCAGTCAAAGAAAGGGTTCTTACCTCTGTTACAAGGTGTGAAGTTGAGTAAGACTCAAAACCAGACCACGACAGAATATATAGAGAGAATGAAAGTCATTCCCAATGCCTCAGCCATAGGTTCTATAAATTATGCTATGCTGTGTACCAGACCTATGTTGTACCTTACCATGAGTTTGGCAAGGGGGTACGATAGTGATCCAGGAGTGGATCACGGGACAGTGGTCAAAGTTATCCTTAGTTACCTAAGAGGACTAAGGAAATATTTCTCGGTTATGGAGGTGATAAAGATAAAGAGTTTTTCGTAAAGAGTTACGTCGATGCAAGCTTTGACACTAATCCAGATGACTCTGAGTCTCGGTCTGGATACATATTGAAAGTGGGAGCAATTAGCTAGAGTAGCTCCATGCAGAGCATTGTAGACATAGAAAATTTGCAAAATACATACGAATCTGAATGTGGCAGACCCGTTGACTAAACTTCTCTCACAAGCAAAACATGATCACACCTTAGTACTCTTTGGGTGTTAATCACATAGCGATGTGAACTAGATTATTGACTCTAGTAAACCTTTGGGTGTTGGTCACATGGCGATGTGAACTATGGGTATTAATCACATAAAGATGTGAACTATTGGTGTTAAATCACATGGCGATGTGAACTAGATTATTGACTCTAGTGCAAGTGGGAGACTGAAGGAAATATGCCCTAGAGGCAATAATAAAGTTATTATTTTATATTTCCTTATATCATGATAAATGTTTATTATTTATGCTAGAATTGTATTAACCGGAAACTTGATACATGTGTGGATACATAGACAAAACACTGTGTCCCTAGTAAGCCTCTACTAGACTAGCTCACTAATCAAAGATGGTTAAGTTTCCTAACCATAGACATGTGTTGTCATTTGATGAATGGGATCACATCATTAGAGAACGATGTGATGCACTAGATGTTGGGGAACGTAGTAATTTCAAAAAATTTCCTATGCACACGCAAGATCATGGTGATGCATAGCAATGAGAGGGGAGAGTGTGATCTACGTACCCTTGTAGACCGACAGCGGAAGCGTTAGCACAACGCGGTTGATGTAGTCGTACGTCTTCACGGCTCGACCGATCAAGCACCGAAACTACGGCACCTCCGAGTTTTAGCACACGTTCAGCTCGATGACGATTCCCGGACTCCGATCCAGCAAAGTGTCGGGGAAGAGTTCCGTCAGCACGACGGCATGGTGACGATCTTGATGTACCACCGTCGCAGGGCTTCGCCTAAGCACCGCTACAATATTATCGAGGATTATGGTGGAAGGGGGCACCGCACACGGCTAAGAATATGATCACGTGGATCAACTTGTGTCTCTAGGGTGCCCCCCTGCCCCCGTATATAAAGGAGCAAGGGAGGAGGAGGCCGGCCCTAGGAGGAGGGCGCGCCAAGGGGAGTCCTACTCCCACCGGGAGTAGGACTCCTTCTTTCCTAGTCCAACTAGGAGAAGGGGGAAAGGAGGGAAGTGGAGAAGGAAGGGAGAGGGGGGCCGCGCCCCAAACCCCTTGTCCAATTCGGACTGGGCTTGGGAGGGGCACGCGCCACCTCCTGGCTCCTTCCCACTAAAGCCCATCAAGGCCCAATACTCTTCCCCGTATTCCCGTAACTCCCCGGTACTCCGAAAAATACCCGAATCACTCGGAATCTTTACGATATCCGAATATAGTCGTCCAATATATCGATCTTGATGTCTCGACCATTTCGAGACTCCTCGTCATGTCCCCGATCTCATCTGGGACTCCGAACTCCTTCGGTATATCAAAACTCATAAACTCATAATATAACTGTCATCGAAACCTTAAGCGTGCGGACCCTACGGGTTCGAGAACAATGTAGACATGACCGAGACACGTCTCCGGTCAATAACCAATAGCGGGACCTAGATGCCCATATTGGCTCCTACATATTAGACGAAGATCTTTATCGGTCAGACCGCATAACAACATACGTTGTTCCCTTTGTCATCGGTATGTTACTTGCCCAAGATTCGATCGTCGGTATCTCAATACCTAGTTCAATCTCGTTACCGGCAAGTCTCTTTACTCGTTACGTAATACATCATCTCACAACTAACTCATTAGTTGCAATGCTTGCAAGGCTTATGTGATGTGCATTACCGAGAGGGCCCAGAGATACCTCTCCGACAATCGGAGTGACAAATCCTAATCTCGAAATACGCCAACCCAACATGTACCTTTGGAGACACCTGTAGAGCTCGTTTATAATCACCCAGTTACGTTGTGACGTTTGGTAGCACACAAAGTGTTCCTCCGGCAAATGGGAGTTGCATAATCTCATAGTCATAGGAACATGTATAAGTCATGAAGAAAGCAATAGCAACATACTAAACAATCGGGTGCTAAGCTAATGGAATGGGTCATGTCAATCACATCATTCTCCTAATGATGTGATCCCGTTAATCAAATAACAACTCTTTTGTTTATGGTTAGGAAACATAACCATCTTCGATTAACGAGCTAGTCAAGTAGAGGCATACTAGTGACACTCTGTTTGTCTATGTATTCACACATGTATTATGTTTCCGGTTAATACAATTCTAGCATGAATAATAAACATTTATCATGATATAAGGAAATAAATAATAACTTTATTATTGCCTCTAGGGCATATTTCCTTCAGTCTCCCACTTGCACTAGAGTCAATAATCTAGTTCACATTGCCATGTGATTCAACACTAAGAGTTCACATCACCATGTGATTAACACCCATAGTTCACATTGTCATGTGACCTATACCCAAAGGGTTTACTAGAGTCAATAATCTAGTTCAATCATTTATGTGATTAACACCCAAAGAGTACTAAGGTGTGATCATGTTTTGCTTGTGAGATAATTTTAGTCAATGGGTCTGTCACATACAGATCCGTAAGTATTTTGCGAATTCTATGTCTATAATGCTCTGCACGGAGCTACTCTAGCTAATTGCTCCCACTTTCAATATGCATCTAGATCGAGACTTAGAGTCATCCAGATCTGTGTCAAAACTTGCATCGACGTAACTTTTTACGACGAACCTTTTGTCACCTCCATAATCGAGAAATATTTCCTTATTCCACCAAGGATAATTTTGACCAATGTCCAGTGATCTACTCTTAGATCACTATTGTACTCCCTTGCTTAACACAATGTAGGGTATACAATAGATCTGGTACACATCATGGCATACTTTATAGAACCTATGGCTGAGGCATAGGGAATGACTTTCATTCTCTTTCTATCTTCTGCCGTGGTCGGGCTTTGAGTCTTACTCAATTTCATACCTTGTAACACAGCCAAGAACTCTTTCTTTGACTGTTCCATTTTTGAACTACTTCAAAATATTGTCAAGGTACGTACTCATTGAAAAAACTTATCAAGCGTCTTGATCTATCTCTATAGATTTTGATGCTTAATATGTAAGCAGCTTCACCGAGGTCTTTCTTTGAAAAACTTCTTTAAAAACACTCCTTTATGCTTTGTAGAATAATTCTACATTATTTCCGATCAACAATATGTCATTCACATATACTTATCAGAAATGCTGTAGTGCTCCCACTCACTTTCTTGTAAATACAGGCTTCACCGCAAGTCTGTATAAAACTATATGCTTTGATCATACTATCAAAGAGTTTATTCCAACTCCGAGAGGCTTGCACCAGTCCATAAATGGATCGCTGGAGCTTGCACACTTTGTTAGCTCCTTTTGGATCGACAAAACCTTCCGGCTGCATCATATACAACTCTTCTTCCAGAAATCCATTCAGGAATGCAGTTTTGACATCCATTTGCTAGATTTCATAAAATGCGGCAATTTCTAACATGATTCGGACAGACTTAAGCATAGATATGAGTGAGAAACTCTCATCATAGTCAACACCTTGAACTTGTCGAAAACCTTTTTGCGACAATTCTAGCTTTGTAGATAGTAACACTACTATCAGCGTCCGTCTTCCTCTTGAAGATCCATTTAATCTCAATGGCTCGCCGATCATTGGGAAAGTCAATCAAAGTCCATACTTTGTTATCATACATGGATCTCATCTCAGATTTCATGGCCTCAAGCCATTTCGCGGAATCTAGGCTCATCATTGCTTCCTGATAGTTCGCAAGTTCGTCATGGTCTAGTAACATGACTTCCAGAACAGGATTACCGTACCACTTTGGTGCGGATCTCACTCTGGTTTACCTACGAGATTCGGTATTAAATTGATCTGAAGTTACATGATCATCATCATTAGTCTTCCTCACTAATTGGTGTAGTAGTCACAGGAACAGATTTCTTGTGATGAACTACTTTTCAATAAGGGAGAAGGTACAATTACCTTATCAAGTTCTACTTTCCTCCCACTCACTTCTTTCAAGAGAAACTCCTTCTCTAGAAAGGATCCATTCTTAGCAACGAATGTCTTGCCTTCGGATCTGTGATAGAAGGTGTACCCAATAGTCTCCTTTGGGTATCCTATGAAGACATATTTCTCCGATTTGGGTTTGAGCTTATTAGGATGAAACTTTTTCATATAAGCATCACAATCCCAAACTTTAAGAAACGACAACTTTGGTTTCTTGCCAAACCACAGTTTCGATTGTGTCGTCTCAACGGACTTAGATGGTGCCCTTTTAAACGTGAATGCAGCTGTCTTTAATGCATAACCCCAAAACGATAGTGGTAGATCGGTAAGAGACATCATAGATCGCACCATATCTAATAAAGTACGGTTATGATGTTCGGACACACCATATGCTGTGGTGTTCCAGGTGGCGTGAGTAGTGAAACTATTTCACATTGTTTTAACTGAAGGCCAGACTCGTAACTCAAATATTTTACCTCTGCAATCATATCGTAGAAAATTTTATTTTCTTGTTAAGATGATTCTCCACTTCACTCTGAAATTCTTTGAACTTTTCAAATATTTCAGACTTGTGTTTCATTAAGTAGATATACCCATATCTGCTCAAATCATCTGTGAAGGTTAGAAAATAATGATACCCGCCACGAGCCTTAACACTCATCGGATCTCATACATCAGTATGTATTATTTCCAATAAGTCAGTTGCTCGCTCCATAGTTCCGGAGAACGGCGTTTTAGTCATCTTGCCCATGAGGCATGGTTCGCAAGCATCAACTGATTCATAATCAAGTGATTCCAAAAACCCATTAGCATGGAGTTTCTTCATGCGCTTTACACCAATATGACCTAAACGGCAGTGCCACAAATAAGTTGCACTATCATTATTAACTTTGCATCTTTTGGTTTCAATATTATGATTATGTGTATCACTACGATCGAGATCCAACGAACTATTTTCATTGGGTGTGTAACCATATAAGGTTTTATTCATGTAAACAGAACAACAATTTATTCTCTTACTTAAATGAATAACCGTATTACAATAAACATGATCAAATCGTATTCATGCTCAACGCAAACACCAAATAACACTTATTCAGGTTCAACACTAATCCCGAAAGTATAGGGAGTGTGCGGTGATGATCATATCAATCTTGGAACCACTTCCAACACACATCGTCACTTCACCCTTAACTAGTCTCTGTTTATTCTGCAACTCCCGTTTCGAGTTACTAATCTTAGCAACTGAACTAGTATCAAATACTGAGGGGTTGCTATAAACACTAGTAAAGTACACATCAATAACATGTATATCAAATATACTTATGTTCACTTTGCCATCCTTCTTATCTGCCAATCACTTGGGGTAGTTCCGCTTCCAGTGACCAGTCCCTTTGCAGTAGAAACACTTAGTCTCAGGCTTAGGACCAGACTTGGGCTTCTTCACTTGAGCAGCAACTTGCTTGCTGTTCTTCTTGAAGTTCCCCTTCTTCCCTCTGCCCTTTTCTTGAAACTAGTGGTCTTGTCTACCATCAACACTTGATGTTTTTCTCGATTTCTACCTTCGTCAATTTCCGCATTACGAAGAGCTTGGGAATCATTTCCGTTATCCCTTGCATATCATAGTTCATCACGAAGTTCTACTAACTTGGTGATGGTGACTAGAAAATTCTGTCAATCACTATCTTGTCTGGAAGATTAACTCCCACTTGATTCAAGCGATTGTAGTACTCAGACAATCTGAGCACATGCTCACTAGTTGAGCGATTCTCCTCCATCTTTTAGCTATAGAACTTGTTGGAGACTTCATATCTCTCAACTCGGGTATTTGCTTGAAATATTAACTTCAACTCCTGGAACATCTCATATGCTCACGTTCAAAACGTCTTTGAAGTCCCAATTCTAATCATTAAGCATGGTGCACTAAACTATCAAGTAGTCATCATATTGAGCTAGCCAAACGTTCATAACGTCTGCATCTGCTCCTGCAATAGGACCGTCACCTAGCGGTGCATCAAGGAAATAATTCTTCTGTGCAGCAATGAGGATAAATCTCAGATCACGGATCCAATCCGCATCATTGCTACTAACATCTTTCAACACAATTTTGTCTAGGAACATATCAAAATAAACACAGGGAAGCAACAACGCGAGCTGTTGATCTACAACATAATTTGCAAAATACTACCAAGACTAAGTTCATGATAAATTTAAGTTCAATTAATCATATTACTTAAGAACTCCCACTTAGATAGACATCCCTCTAATCCTCTAAGTGATTACGTGATCCAAATCAACTAAACCATGTCCGATCATCACGTGAGATGGAGTAGTTTCATTGGTGAACATTGCTATGTTGATCATATCTGCTATATGATTCACGCTCGACCTTTCGGCCTCCGTGTTCCGAGGCCATATCTGTATATGCTTGGCTCGTCAAGTATAACCTGAGTATTCTGCGTGTGCAACTGTTTTGCACCCGTTGTATTTGAACGTAGAGCCTATCACACCCGATCATCACGTGGTGTCTCAGCACGAAGAACTTTCGTAACGGTGCATACTCAGGGAGAACACTTCTTGATAATTAGTGAGAGATCATCTTATAATGCTACCGTGAATCAAAACAAGATAAGATGCATAAAAGATAAACATCACATGCAATCAATATAAGTGATGATATGGCCACCATCATCTTGTGCTTGTGATCTCCATCTTCGAAGCACCGTCATGATCACCATCATCACCGGCGCGACACCTTGATCTCCATCGTAGCATCGTTGTTGTCTCGCCAATCTTATGCTTCCATGACTATCGCTACTGCTTAGTGATAAAGTAAAGCATTACAGCGCGATTGCATTGCATACAATAAAGCGACAACCATATGGCTCCTGCCAGTTGCCGATAACTCGGTTACAAAACATGATCATCTCATACAATAAAATTTAGCATCATGTCTTGACCATATCACATCACAACATGCCCTGCAAAAACAAGTTAGACGCCCTCTACTTTGTTGTTGCAACTTTTACGTGGCTGCTACGGGCTTAAGCAAGAACCAATCTTACCTACGCATCAAAACCACAATGATAGTTTGTCAAGTTGGTGCTGTTTTAACCTTCGCAAGGACCGGGCATAGCCACACTCGGTTCAACTAAAGTTGGAGAAACTGTCACCCGCTAGCCACCTTTGTGCAAAGCACATCGGGAGAACCGGTCTCGCGTAAGCATACGCGTAATGTCGGTCCGGGCCGCTTCGTCCAACAATACCGCCGAACCAAAGTATGACATGCTGGTAAGCAGTATGACTTATATCGCCCACAACTCACTTGTGTTCTACTCGTGCATATAACATCAACACATAAAACCTAGGCTCAGATGCCACTGTTGGGGAACGTAGTAATTTCAAAAAAATTCCTACGCACACGCAAGATCATGGTGATGCATAGCAACGAGAGGGGAGAGTGTGATCTATGTACCCTTGTAGACCGACAGTGGAAGCGTTAGCACAACGCGGTTGATGTAGTCGTACGTCTTCATGGCCCGACCGATCAAGCACCGAAACTTCGACACCTCCGAGTTTTAGCACACGTTCAGCTCGATGACGATCCCCGGACTCCGATCCAGCAAAGTGTCGGGGAAGAGTTCCGTCAGCATGACGGCGTGGTGACGATCTTGATGTACTACCATCGCAGGGCTTCGCCTAAGCACCGCTACAATATTATCGAGGATTATGGTGGAAGGGGGCACCGCACCGGCTAAGAATATGATCACGTGGATCAACTTGTGTCTCTAGGGTGCCCCCCTACCCCCGTATATAAATGAGCAAGGGAGGAGGAGGCCGGCCCTAGGAGGAGGGCGCGCCAAGGGGAGTCCTACTCCCACCGGGAGTAGGACTCCTTCTTTCCTAGTCCAACTAGGAGAAGGGGGGAAAGGAGGGAAGTGGAGAAGGAAGGGAGAGGGGGGCCGCGCCCCAAACCCCTTGTCCAATTCGGACTGGGCTTGGGAGGGGCGCACGCCACCTCCTGGCTCCTTCCCACTAAAGCCCATTAAGGCCCAATACTCTTCCCCGTATTCCCGTAACTCCCCGGTACTCCGAAAAATACCCGAATCACTCGGAACCTTTCCGATGTCCGAATATAGTCGTCCAATATATCGATCTTTACGTCTCGACCATTTCGAGCCTCCTCTTCATGTCCCCGATCTCATCCGGGACTCCGAACTCCTTCGGTACATCAAAACTCATAAACTCATAATATAACTGTCATCGAAACCTTAAGCGTGCGGACCCTACGGGTTCGAGAACAATGTAGACATGACCGAGACACGTCTCCGGTCAATAACCAATAGCGGGACCTGGATGCCCATATTGGCTCCTACATATTCTATGAAGATCTTTATCGGTCAGACCGCATAACAACATACGTTGTTCTCTTTGTCATCGGTATGTTACTTGCCCGAGATTCGATCGTCGGTATCTCAATACCTAGTTCAATCTCGTTACCGGCAAGTCTCTTTACTCGTTCCGTAATACATCATCTCACAACTAACTCATTAGTTGCAATGCTTGCAAGGCTTATGTGATGTGCATTACCGAGAGGGCCCAGAGATACCTCTCTGACAATCGGAGTGACAAATCCTAATCTCGAAATACGCCAACCCAACATGTACCTTTGGAGACACCTGTAGAGCTCGTTTATAATCACCCAGTTACGTTGTGACGTTTGGTAGCACACAAAGTGTTCCTCCGGCAAACGGGAGTTGCATAATCTCATAGTCATAGGAACATGTATAAGTCATGAAGAAAGCAATAGCAACATACTAAACGATCGGGTGCTAAGCTAATGGAATGGGTCATGTCAATCACATCATTCTCCTAATGATGTGACCCCGTTAATCAAATAACAACTCTTTTGTTTATGGTTAGGAAACATAACCATCTTCGATTAACGAGCTAGTCAAGTAGAGGCATACTAGTGACACTCTGTTTGTCTATGTATTCACACATGTATTATGTTTTCGGTTAATACAATTCTAGCATGAATAATAAACATTTATCATGATATAAGGAAATAAATAATAACTTTATTATTGCCTCTAGGGCATATTTCCTTCACTAGACCCATCCGTTAGCTTAGCATAATGATCGTTAAGCTTTATTGCTATTGCTTTCTTCATGACTTATACATATTCCTTTGATTATGAGATTATGCATCTCCCGAATACCGGAGGAACACCTTGTGTGCTATCAAACGTCACAACGTAACTGGGTGATTATAAAGATGCTCTACAGGTGTCTCCAAAGGTGTTTGTTGGGTTGGCATAGATCGAGATTAGGATTTGTCATTCCGTGTATCGGAGAGGTATCTCAGGGCCCTCTCAGTAATGCACATCACGATAAGCCTTGCAAGAAATGTGACTAATGAGTTAGTTGCGGGATGATGCATTACAGAAGGAGTAAAGAGACTTGCCGGTAACAAGATTGAACTAGGTATGAGGATACCGACGATCGAATCTCGGGCAAGTAACATACCGATGACAAAGGGAATAACGTATGTTGTCATTGCCGTTTGACAGGTGAAGATCTTCGTAGAATATGTAGGAACCAATATGAGCATCCAGGTTCCACTGTTGGTTAGGTTCCACTGTTGGTTATTAACCAGAGATATGTATCGGTCATGTCTACATAGTTCTCGAACCCGTAGGGTCCGCACGCTTAACGTTCGATGATGATTTGTATTATGAGTTATGTGTTTTGGTGACTGAAGATTCTTCGGAGTCCCGGATGAGATCACAGACATGACGAGGAGTCTCAAAATGGTCAAGAGGTAAAGATTGACATATTAGATGATAGTATTCGGACACCGGAACGGTTCCGGATCATTTCCGGTATTTTTTGGAGTACCGGGAGGTTACCGGAACCCCCCGGGGAAAGTAATGGGCCACTATGGGCCATAGGGGAGAGACGAGGCATCCCATAAGGGGTGGCCCCCCCATGGGAGTCCGAATTGGACTAGGGGAGGGGGAAGCGCCCCCCTTTCCTTCTCCTCCTCCCTTTCCCCCCTCCATGAGAAGGAATAAGAGGGGGGGGGCGAATCCTACTAGGACTAGGAGTCCTAGTAGGACTCCCCCACTTGGCGCGCCCCCTAGGGCCAGCCTCCTCCCTCTCCCTCCTTTATATACGTGGGCAGGGCACCCCTTGGAGACACACCAATTGTTCCAAGCTGTGTGCGGCATCTCCCTCCACGGTTTACTCCTCCGGTCATATTCACGCAGTGCTTAGGCAAAGCCCTGCAGGGATCACACCACCATCACCATCACCACGCCGTCGTGCTGACAAAACTCTCCCTCGACACTTTGCTGGATCAAGATTTCGAGGGGCGTCATCGAGCTGAACGTGTGCTAAACTCGGAGGTGCCGTACGTTAGGCACTTGATCGGTTGGATCGCGAAGACGTTCAACTACATCAACCGCGTTAACATTAAGCGTCCACTTTCGATCTACGAGGGTACGTGGACACACTCTCCCCCTCTCGTTGCTATGCATCTCCTAGATAGATCTTGCGTCATCATAGAATTTGTTTTGAAATTGCATGCTACGTTCCCCAACACATTTGTACTTGGAAGAGAATATATTTTTTATCTTCAGGAGATGTTTTCTTTTCCTCCTTCTCCTCCGTTAAACCTACATTAAGCATTGCCTTTGTTGCATGGAGAATCTGCATAGGACTACATTTTATTTATTGAGAAATAGGTCATTTCTAGCCTTCCATATGTTCCAAGGTTGTGAAAAAGTATCTAGATTTAACTCAGTTTGATGAGAAGACATGATCATTCTAATGATACCAACATAATATAAACTGGTATTCAACATACCAGTTTTGAGGCCAAATTTAATCAAATGCTCTAGAGAAATTGCATTGAAAGAAAAGGTGCAAATCTGATTATATTTGATCACATCTACAACATTCTTTTTTGATATGCTTAGAATACCTAGAAGCACTTAATCATGTTGCAACAACTCTCCTAATAACCCCCAAGCAAAAGTTTTGACCCTAGGGGCTATGGTTCTTTTTTTTCAAACATGATTGAGGATAGCAATTTCTTGATCTGAAGTAAGAGCTTGTCTTCATAAAGAGCTATCTTGGATTACTTGCACAAAGGGTTTTTTATGCACTCTTTGTAGTACAATCTACATTAGGAGCGTGAGTCCAACAAATGACGTCATCAAGGTTAGCATTGCTAATTGGAATGTTCAAGACTTCATTATTAAAAGAATCATCAGAGTAAGCACTATTTTTGTCTTCATCCCAAAGTTTTGAACTAGGCTTCCAAAGACCACTAATGATGCTAGCATAGGGTCCTCCTAGTTAGGCTTAAGATGATCATGGATATTCTCCCAATCTTTGCACCAAGTACTAGTCGAAATGTATGAGTTAGTTTTAGCAATTTGAAGTTGGCTAGCCTTAAGCATGAATGGAAGAAATTTTTACAACAGAGGATCATAAGGAAGACTTAGGAACTTAAGAGCAAGCTTCCAAATAGAAGAGTTCTGAAAATATTTAGCTCTAAGAATTTTGATAAGAAAAGAAGTAGGATTCTTAACTATTCTCCAAGTCATCATAGCCACCATAGATTTTTTTCATATGCCCGACCCTCCTTTATGCTTTGGCTTGCAAATATCTTTGCACGGTGTAAAACATATAGGCTTGGAGTAATTATCTTTATTACTCTCAGTCCACCGGAATTTGCTAACTATGGATGTAAGCTTCTTGATGGTAGCTTTACTTAAGAGAATATTGGACATGTAATAAACATGCAAAGAGGCAAACCCATATTTAATGAGAGTGAGTCTACCTGCATGTGAAAGCCTATTAGCCTTGTAGTAATTAAGTTGTAGGTAGAAACTTTATTCCTACCTCGAAGGATGAGGGGATGACCAAGATGGGTAGTATCAAGATCCATATCTGGCTTAACAGAGTCTTTAAGAGAATTTTCCACATGTTTGCTGAATAAGGTAGAAAATTTGTTCCAATTAGGAGTTTGACCAGAGGAACACAAAATTGATTAATAATTCTAGCAATAGTATGAGCATCATTATTGTCTGCCCTACCGCAAATGATCAAATCATCTACAAAAATTAAAGAATGGATAGGGGGACAAGGTCCTAGATAGATATTGCTCAAACGATTGGCATTTAAAGCATCTTGCATAGAAAGTGGCAACTCATTGACAACGAGAATAAAAAGATATGGTGACGGAGGACAACCTTGTCGGATACCTCAGTATCCCATAATGCTACCAAATGGCCGCCTGTTAGTGTTAACTGAAAAGGTGGCAGAAGAAATGCATCCAAATACTAAATCTACAAAATGACCATGCAACCCTTTATGTAGCAAGGCTCTCTTGATTAAACACCATTCTATCCTATCAAAAGCTTTAGCAAGATCTATTTTAAGCATAAAAAGCTTTCCGTTTCCAGGAATTAAGCTGACAAGAGTGGGTAATTTCTTGAGCAACAATAATATTGTTAGCAATTCTTCTACCTTGAATGATAACTTGATGGGATTCATGTATTTATTTAGGTAAATGATCTTTAAGCATGTTAGCCAAAGTTTTTGTGATAATTTTATAAACTGCATTACAGAGGCTCACATGCCTAAAACCTTAAGGACTGTTAGCATTATCCTTCTTAGGAATTAAAGTAGTATATGTTTTATTGAGTTGAGGGTGAAGCTTACCACTCATGTAGAAACCTTGTACCAACTTTGTAAAATCCTCTCCAATCCACTTCCAAGTAGAAAGGTAGAGGGCCACATTGAGTCTGGCTGGTCCTGGAGAAGCATTATTTTTCATCTAGCATAGTTGGGAGATCTATCATGTTCTCTAAATTATTATGAAGAGGAGGGGAAATATCTAGATTGGGTTTGCTAGAGGTAAAAATATTAGAGAAGTAATTAATGAAAGAAGATGCAATATCATAAGGACTTTGAAGCATGTTATTATTATGGTCTATGATCACACTAATCATATTCTTCCTTATCCTCTTAAGAACTGAGTTATGAAAATAATTGGTGTCCCTATCTCCTTTGGTAGCCTAATGCCTCTTAGCCCTTTGCCTATAAAATTATGTTAGTTTAGTCATAGTCATGTCTTGTTGTTCCATAAAGGTAGATTTCAAATTTTGATCCTACAAATGAGTATGAGCATATTGTATCAGGTCTAGATCTTTATGAATGGTATTTGCTGCTTTAGGGGCCTCTTACTTATGCTCCATTTCCTTAGGGTACCTGCAAGCAAAACAGTTCTAACATGGTACGGTTTATCATTACTAGTAATCCAATTATTCCTAGCACCATCATGATGATCATCTTCAAACAACCAGCAGTTTAAATTCTTTTGGTTTTTATTGTCATCTGTAACATCCCAAAATTCTAAATTTTGGAATGTTATAATAAATAGATAGATTTGATTGATTGTTTGATTGATTGTCTGAAAGTGAGTGAATTCGAAACTTTTTGAAAGTCAAATGAGAGGGAATAAAAGGACTTTCCCAAACTTTCATATTTGTTTTCTGATCTCCATGAATTCAAATTCTTTTCAAATTCAAAACCCTTGAGCGAAGATGATATCACTTCTTCCATTTAAATTAAATGAAAGGGTATTTGAAAATAATTGAATTTCATTTGGAAATATTTCAATTCATAAACTTCATGCAGATCAATGATTTTCATGAGAGAAGATAAAATGACTTCTTCAAAATATATGAAATATGAGTTGGAAGTTAAAAGGATCAAATTCAAAGTCCTTTTAGAATTTTTTTTCAATTTAGAGTTATTTGAGTTTTATTCAAATTATTTTTCTCCAAAAACAAAATACATGGAAAATAGGGTAACATGATTCCCTACAATAGAAAAGAGAAAAATTAATTTGAAATCATTTTGGTATTTTTTAAAATGATTTTTATTGGATTTTATTAGAGCAGGAGCACTGTTTGAATTATTAGAATTTATGTGTATTTTATTTAATGCAAGAAAAGTGTTCACGTTGTAAAAAATCTTTTTCTGAAAATTTTGATATATTATATGCCTATAATATTTTTAATTATCTTGTTTTATTGTTTTAATTGTCTGGAAATTGTTTAAAAAAACCTTCCCTCCGACTAGGCCGACCCAGCTCTCGGGCCAGGCCGCAGGCCCAGCCCACCTCCTCGCCGTCCCCTAGCTCCCGAGCGGGAATCCCGCCGCCGCACGACTCGCCGGCCACCGCCGTGGCCGAGACGGCCTCCGCGCGCCGCGTTTGCCCCTGCCGCACGCCTCCCGAGGCCGCCCTTCCATAAATAGCGCCCCGGGCCCTCGCCTCCTCGCCTCGTGCCGCCGCTGCCGCGCTCTTGCCTCACCGCCGCCGCTCCTCGACTCGCCGCAACCGCCGCCGCCGATGAGATCTGCCGTAGCCGCGCCTCGTCGCCGCCGCCTGCTGCTCGCCGCCACACTCCGCCCTGCACCGCGCCGCCCCGCGTAGCTGCAGCCGTCGCCCGCCGCTGCCGTCGCCGCCCCAATGCCGGAGCCGCGCCGCACCTCACCGGAACCCGTTCGCCGCCGCTACCGGTTTTCGGCGAAAAACCGACTGAACCGGTATAAACCGTCGACTCCGATCTGGTTTATTTTTTTCAGTTTCGTTTTTTTTTGTTAAACCCGGTTTTGTTTTTATTAACCTAGTTATTTTGTGGATGTTCGCTAGGTTAGATCTGTTAGTGAACCTTTTGTTCGTTAGGTCTCTGTAGCGAGTGTTCACTCGATAGTTTTTTTTCTCTTCTTTTTAGTTTTCTGCCAGGGACTCATTTGTGATGTATTTATTTACAGATCAGCCCCTGGTTTTCAAACGACTATAACTTTTTACTCGTTAGTTCAAATTCAACGAAACCAACACCCACTTCTTCGTTACGAACTTCTCTATCCATTAATCCAACTCAAACATGTTTTTGAAAAGTTTAAAATTTGAATTAGATCAGATTTGAATTCAAACTTCGTTTGATCATAACTTGAGTTTCGTAGCTCCGTTGGAGTTGATTCTTTTTGCAAATCGCAGCTCTTGACCTAAACTTTCTGATAAGGCCAAATTCATATAATTTTGGTACTGTTAGAAATTTTTTTATGATGCAAGAGTTATTCGCTGGGTTTTGAAGCTTTCCGAATTGTTTTCTTCTTTCTTTCCGACCATTTGAGTGATTGCTTATGTGTGGTTACTATTGCTTGCCTACGATAGATTGACCGAAGTGTGAGGAGTACAACTATCAAGATTTTTGAGTGCGAATCATGTTCATCAACCTTGCAGGCAAGTTCACACTTTGATCATACCTCTTTCATACCCAGTTTTTATTGCATTAGATCAAACCTCCAACATTGCATGATTAGGATCTAATTAAATTGTGGGATGGGAAGTAGTTGAGGTAGTACCTATTACCTGTTTATTATCAAACCCTTGGGAGTTACTATTATGTTATGCTTACATTGCCATGCTATGCTTGTAGACATGGATTGGGTTTTGAGAGTATTCATGACAGATGTGAGATTGTTAATTAATGGTTTACTTAAGGTGGCAACTTAAACACACATCTGGGTGGATTGAGGCACCTGGGTATTCCAGGATTGCCTGTCTAGGCACCTGGGTAGACCAGGATTGCCTGTTTTTTATGGACCGCCACCAAGGCTCAAAGGGATCATGAGATTTTTCATACTAGAAACTTCTGTGTGCAGCCACAAGCTATTATGGGCTCCAGCATAGTTGATTAAGTCGTGCGAACTCTTACAGGGTAGAGTAGCAGATGTAGGGTAAAGTAGGTGTAACGGTCTATCCATCGTAAGGTGCTAGCGCTTCTGAAAGACTATGTCTCGGTCATCCGTCTTCTCGAACACCATGTAGTGTGAGAAACCAAACGGAGGCGATCGAGTCTTGTGGGGAAAAGTGCGCAAACCTCTGCAGAGTATATAAACTAATCATGATTAGCCGTGTCCCCGGTTATGGACATCTTGAGTATCTAGTACCTGGATTATCATGTGAATCTCATCACGTTACTTTAAATGAATATTGTTGGGTTTTAATGATGATGCTTAATTGGGATTGAGAATGCTGTCAACCATTCTCAATGTTTAACAACCACCATGATAGTTAAATAAAATTTATTCCTTTGCAGTAGGGAAAAATTGGCTTTTCGCAAAAACCTTATAACCGTAGAGCTTTTCCACCAGCCAAATATGCATGTAGTGATAGCCATTGCTCATCATTCTCTATGATGTGAATTTGCCAGTACATTCAATGTACTGACCCTTTGTGGCTGCAACGTCTCATGTTGCAGGTTTATCTTACGACGAGTAAGTGATACGTTAGGGTTACGATTTCTACACTCAACTTTGCCGTTAGTGTTGATGGGAATCCACAACCTTGTTACTTCCGCAATTTTGGGATTGAGGTAATAGTATTTTACGTTACTTATACATGTGATTTACCTCTGTTATAAATCCTCGAGTACTGTGTGTGTCAGCATACCGATCCAGGGATGACACTTAAGCACAGAGACTTGATCCATTCGGGTCGGGTCACTACAAGATGGTATCAGAGCACATGTTGACTGTAGGATGTGACCCTAGAAACTGGCAAGCCCATAGCAAAGATTTTCTCTAAAACTTTCCCTTTCAAAAAGATCTTTTACCTCTCTTCTCTTCTGAGCTTATTCAAAAATTCCCTTTAGTGAGACCATACCCCTTTCCCCTTTTGACCACACGAAGATTCGACTGATGAGACCATTCCAAGAAGTACAAGATATCGGACAACTAAGACCACTTCAGAATGAAGAGTATTTTCCGTGCATCTGAATAATCGAAACTACAACGGTTGAAGACCGAAGACAAGTAGAATTTGAAGGCTCTGAAGAATTCCCAGATTTGTATGACCTAGGAAGGCTACCCTTATGGAACTTGGCAGACTATGGAAGTTGTCAATACCCGAGATCAAGGTGTATCTGAGAAAGACCGGAGCATGTAGAGTTAAGAACTCAAGGATTTGTCAAGAAAACCCTAAGGCAGGAGATATCAACTATGAAATGATAGCTCATGGAAATGACAAGAGCAGAAACACAGCTATCCATGAAGTTATCTCCTGCTTATGCTGTTGTCACCGTGCTGAGTTAAGCATGTATATGCATGGAAGGATTGGATGGTAGAAGGCTGATGGAGCGCCCATCAGCAATACGAAGTTTTAACTTTAGCTGGTGTATCAGCAGGATTTGGAGAATTACATCAAGAAGTTTAAGATGGACTACAGGAAGCTATATTTTGACAAGGAAGCGTTTCATGAAGAACTCAGGACCCAAAAGTTGAAAGTAGCCAAGCTAGAGGAGCAAAACCTCGAGATACCGAAGATTCATCAGGAACTGAAGGACAGTAGGACCATGGTTCACGCCAAGGATGTTGAAACCCAGAAGTTTGGAATGCAACTCCAGAAATATTAAAGGACGTCATGATAGACCTTGCGCCAACAGAGATGATCTGGCAAAAGAACTTGAGAAGGACAAGCATGATCGGAAGAAGCCGTTGGAGGCATGAACAAGACTTGAAGAGTTTGATGACTTTGAAGATTTATTAACCTTTAGAAGACCCAACCCCTGTTATCTACCTATGTTAGATGCGATGTTTGTGAGCTGTCATTTGTTTGATATTTTTTCCCGACAGCCACAAATAAAATCTGCCTTTTCAAAACTTTTTGTTTGTATTGTGTGCATCCCTCTCTATCTCTCTTATCTCACCCCAAACCCATGGACCCAATAGAGGATGAGTGAAGATGAGCTTATATTTTCTGGACCGATGAGTCAATTGGAGACGGACCAATGGATTCAGAACATGGAGGATCACATGAAGAATAACCCTATAGTCGGAAAGGATATGACCCAGCATGCTCTTCAGTGCTTTGAAAGAGGTGCTGCTACTTGGTGGAGGATGTACCAAACCATGAATGGATGGCAAGGAGTAACCACTTGGAAAGAATTTAAGTTGACTCTGCCAAAGTCTCGGCTTGTGTCCCAGAAGTTGAAGCCTTATGGAAAGGATATGAAGAAACCTTGTGCATGCAAGATTTGTGGAGAAATAGGACACCCCCATAAAGAACACAAAGATGAATGCCCTAATTGTGAAGGAAGTCACCCAGTTGAAGAATGCCCAACTAGGCAGATTACTTGTTTCTTGTGTGAAGGGACTACCCACTATCCTTCTCAGTGTCACATTTACCCCATGGTATGAAGGACCGTACAGCAGAAGAAAGAAGTAAAGAAAGGAGCCCTTATGGAAATTTTAGAAGAACCCGTGATGAAGGAAGATGTGGAGGACACGCCTAAAGAAGACCCGAGTAAACCCTGCACTAAGTCTTTCTATTCATGTGGAGAAGAAGGACACATCTCCCAGAATTGTATGAATGGGGATCTAGTAGAATTCCCGACGGTGGAAGTAGAGTATGACCCACAGGAAATAGAAGCCCTGATTGGAACGGAAAAGTCCAGAAAGAGAAGTAGATTGGATTCCAGGAAGGATCTGAGTCATATCACCTGTTATAGGTGCAAGGAGTCGGGGCACTACCTCAACAATTGCCCAAAAAGGAAACCTTGATACTTGTCAGAATTAATATGTTTTCGTTGTAATAGAGCAGGGCACTTTGCCAGAGGATGCCCCAAGGAGAAGGAAACTTGTGCTAGATAGTTGAGTTTGCAACAAAAGAAAATGGAGTAGTAGAAGTGGGAACCTTTTTCTTTTATATTGAGGTGTTGAGTTGAGACATGTAATGGAAAAGCGAGAGATTGTAATCACTTGAGAATGAATAAAGTTAGCATCGTTGGTACTGATATGGATTTTATGAGTTGTTACTCTATGAAGAAGAATTTTGGCCATTCTGAGGATATGAGAAATATGGTCTATGGAAGATTTGTGCATTTTAAGGGTGGTAGTACCCTGTAAGAACCGTTGACCCCTGGAAAAGATAAGGATACTCCACTGAGTGGATTTCGGACAAAATGAATACAAGTTTTGTCTCGATATGTGTGATACCCCAAGAGCGTGTGGGATGAAGTTGGAGAGCGTCAGTTGTTTGGACCAAATGTGATCAAGGAGTTAGAAGAGAATGTTAAGTTTATTCGAGATAGACTGAAGGAAGCTCAGTCCAGGCAGAAGAGTTAGGCAGACTTAAAAACGTAAGGAGGTAGTCTATGAAATTGGAGACAGAGCATGTCTTCGTGTGTCCCCTTTGCGAGGAGTTAAACGATTTGTAGTTAAGGGAAAGTTAGCCCCGAGATTTGTAGGACCACACCGAGTTTTGGAGCATATGGGAGAAGTGGCCAACAAGTTGGAGTCACCCGAAGGAGTCAGGAGTTCATGATGTGTTTCACGTTTCCCAGTTGAAGAAGTGCCATGCAGAGATGGCCAATATTACCCTGTAAGGATGCTTGACCCTGGAAAGGATAATGATATTCCACGAAGAGGACTCGAACAAAATAAGGAGTTTTGTCTCGATCTGTGGGATACCCCAAGAATATGAAGGGATGAATTACTATTGGATATAAAGGAGGTATGATGTTGGTATTATGGAATGATTGTAACTCTGTGATGAGTTTGAATAATCACGTCTTGGTTTGGTACCAACAGAAGGAAGAGAGACAGAACAAATGGAAGGATTTAAGAATACCAGGAAGCTGGATGTTTGGAAAATAATCAGTTGCCCCTAGGATGAGCTCAAGGTTTACAAGTGATGAGATGGGCCATAACCCACAGGCCCTAGGATCTGCCAAGAAGCAAGCACATTCTTGCTGAAGGGAAAACCCTGGAAAAGGATATGTGTCGTGTAATTGTCACGGCAGATGTCCTTAGTGTCAGGACTTAGTCGCGAGGCCAACTCATCTATGTGGTATCTTGAGAGGGGTTGAGCGGGATGAGAGACGCAATGTTTTTACCCAGGTTCGGCCCCTCACGGTGGAGGTAAAAGCCTACATCCTGCTTCATTGATATTGATGATGATGATGATGACCACGGTTACAAGATTGCTCTATCTCGCGAGCTATTGTCTAAACCTAACTTGTCCAACTCGTGGAACTTGTCAATCTTGTCCCTCTTGGGGTGCCCTGCCCCTCCTTATATATGTTAAAGGGGCGGTTTACATGACTAGTCCTATTAGGACTAGGATTACTCTATTACAAGTGGAGTCCTAGTCTTGCCTCCTTTGTAAGGGAATATTCCTTGTGCTTTTCTCATAAACCGGCCCACCATTAAACGTGAACCGGCCTTCTGGGCCATGGGCTTCGTCATCCATCTGACCCGCCCGCCGGGTTACTAATGAACCGCCAAGACCGGGCGGGTAGCCCGTGAACCGCCAAGCTCCGGGCGGGTTACCAGTGAGTCATCCAGTCCGGCCGGTTTATACTTCCGTCTGGTTTACGCCACGGGGTATATCCCTGACATTAGCCCCCAGTTTAATTTGGATTTATCCATGTTAAACTGATCTGCAACATAAACTCAAGAGCAAATTTGACAGGTTATGCTCCGGGTTAAAATTTTTTGTAAACCGGTACCTGATCATCCTTAAGTCCTTGTTATTTCCTCCTTCTGGGAAATCCGGGTCAACAGACCAGCTTCATAATCAATTTGCCGACATTGGTTTGTCACCGAGAAATATTGTGAAGAATAACTCCTTTGACTTAGCTCCCAAAGCGCCGGTTTAAGAAATATGGGTCTTGAAATACTTATCTGATATTTAGCCGGTTTGAAGATGTAAAACTTGCCGGTTTAACATTACCAAAATAGCCGGGTTATAAAAACTGATGATCCCGGATTATGAACGTTGATAGACGCCGGGTTAATCTGGTTTGCTCAAACAGAGAATTTGAAAATATTTCTTCGATAATAATATAATACCTGTAGCCCCCAAATCTTGAGCAGAACAAAGTGATGGCTTAAGACTTGCTTCAATATAAATGTTACCAATTTTGAAGAAATCCATGTTGTTCATCCCAGTCAGTAGTCAGAATTGAGTATTCCACATATGTAGCCCCCATGTGCCGGGTTGTCATGTTTGCAGCAACCTGGGACTTGTAATTGCTTGATGCTCATAAAAACTTCAACCAGTGTAGCCCCCAAGGGCCGGGTCATTATGCAATAATGAGCAGGGACTTTTGTAAATATAATCTTGTAAACTTTGAACAGCAACACGTAGCCCCCAAGGGCCGGCTTAGTAAGATAATACTGAAGCGGGACTTGATATATATACTTTAATGAAAATAACATATTATAATGTAGCTTCCATCGTAGGGCTTGAACCCACGTCCACAAGGTTAATAGCTTTGTGCTTTACCAACCGAGCAATGCATTCTTCAATATTATGGACGAAAACTTGTGTACCTTGAATTGTTGACAGGAGCAATTGGTAGCCCCCAAGGGCCGGCTCATTATAATATGATGAGTCGGGTCTTCAATAAGACTAGTAAAAATGACTTTGCATTAGCCCCCAAGTGTCATGGTGCATGCTTGCAGTCACATGAGACTTGCATGTAATCTCAATTTGAATAATGTAGCCCCCAAGTGCCGGGTCGTAAGCCTGCAGTGACTCGAGACTATTCCTTCCATTGTAGAATAAATCATATCCTTTGATCAAATAATAGCCATTGCGCTAAAGCGACTTTGAAAACCTCAATAATACCGGTTATTAATAACCATAATAATATCAAGCCATGTTGGCTATTCAAGATAATATAATCCGGTATGAGAACCTTATTCATTCAATATCATAATGAAAATTCAGCCAAGTTTGGCTATTTGAATAATATAACCCAATGATTTATAAGCGCATGATTCCAATGGCGCAATCCAAATATATATACTGGCGACTTATAGTCCAAAGCCAGGCCGGTTTAACAAACCTGTTTCTGCATACAACAAGTTTAAAGTGTCCTGGCGGTTTACCGCCGGACGGGTCATAATGCCCAACATATAACCCGGGTTTATAACCAAGGCTGCCCTTAAGAATAATCAAATATGAAATAGATCATACCTGTGACATTGAATCACATTGTTGGTTTTACCAACTTTTTGTAGTAAAGGTGATAACCCCAATCTTGAGTACTGATAACTCCTTCCATACTGTGCCGGTTTATGATAAAACCGTGCTGGGCTGTGATAAACACCAGTTTACTCCATAATAGGATGGTAACAGAAAATCAAACCGGGCAGATAGTCTCCGGATTAAAATTTGACCATGTTCCGTCAATTTGTAATTGACAGTTTGGGCCGGTTTAAAACTTTGTAGGTTTAAAAACGCAACAAAAATAAAAGAAACAGTTATCAAGGAAAATATTGAAGCAAAGGCAATGATAAAACCATTTGCAAAAAGAGGCTTATTTGAGCTGATCAAATGGCGTTACCATGGTCGGACACGACCAAGCTCCCGATAGGTGTAGCTATGGTTCGAGTCATCCAGGTCCCCAAATGAAACCGTGGCATTTATGCCGATCAAGAGGCATGGCAATGGTTCGGGTTCGACCAAGCCCCCAAGTGATTCTGTGGCCTTAGGCCGATCAAGAGGCATGACTGGTTCAGACGTGACCAAGTCCCCAAGTGATCTGGTGGCTCTCGCCTATCAAGAGGTATTGCATTGGTTCGGACACGACCAAGCCCCCAAGTGATATAACATGATGCTTTTGAAAAGCTAACTCAAGGGGTAAACCAAAGGCCGCTTTAGAACAACTCCGTGTAACCACACATGATGTAAAAGAACAGAGACCCCGCCTTATGAAGCAGAAGCCCCCATGTGATCAATAATATGTTAGGCCAGTAAGGCAGGATACCCATGCTTGAACCGCGCATCATGGTAGCAGGTCCTCTTTGGCAATTTTTAACTTATTGCAAGAGATAAATTCTTCTTGAACCGGGATCTTGAACCGGATATTGAGAGCTTCAAAGCTTTGTGGGAGATATCTTTCCCTTGAACCGGATTTTAAACCGGAATCTTCATTTTCAGTCGGAAATTTTCTGACGGGCTTTAAACTCGAACTTGCGAGAAGTTAATTCCTTTTTGAACCGGACATTGTTAAACCGGATTTGAGCGCTTCAGAGCTTTGTGGGAGAACAGATTTCCTTTGAACCGGACTGTAAACCGGATATTTGAAAGCTGCAGTCAGACTGACTTCCCTTGAGCCGGATTTTAAACCGGAATCCTTTCTGATGACCCGGATATTCTTCATTGAGCCAGGATTTTGTAACTGTCATATACTTTCTAAACCGGAAATTTTCTGACGGCCTTTAAATTGTCATCAATATAACAGTAGCCTCCGGGACCGGGTTATCTTTCCCTCCATCGTCCTGGGGTTCTTAAATTTGCTGAAACTGGCAAAATTTGTTGAGTCATGTCATCGTAGCTCCCGAGTCTCAAAGGTGACTCGAGGAGTTGGCTTGAAACTCTCCATATTTGACCGTGATATAAACCGGCATAACTTGTATATCATCGGTGTTGATAGCACGATGTGAATCCACAGAAGGTTGAGGTGACTGCAGCGGGTTATAAATGATCCCGTATGAGCCGTGTCAGCAACTCGGCCAACGGTTCCTTTCAACTGGCGATTTGAAGTTAACCAAACTGTAGTGGCGGCGACTTGTGCGCCTGTCCATTGATCCATCCAGTGCAGACGGCGGTTGATAGTATGTGATAATTTGCTTCCAATTTATTGAAAGAAAACCGGGCTACCCAAGCTGTGACTTGCTCATACTCAATAAACAGCTCACACAGACAGGTGCGGCTTGATATGTTGATGTAGACCAGGCCTCGGGGGCGGTGATTTATGCACGTCCATTGACAACGAGCAAACACGATCCCAGCAAGCCGATGCTTACCGGACCGCCAGGGTAGTAGCTTGTGTGTGTCCATTCATCATGTTACATGATCCGGTTTATCACGAGGCGGGATATTATCAACCCGTGCTCCAAATCCGTTGTATAAACCACATTTGTAATGAATAATGGTTCTGTATATAAAAAAGATACAAACCAACGTAATTGTTCTTTGACAAAAACAATATGTGTCCAAGCTAGATTTAGATGGATTTCACCTGATATGTTAGGCTGGAAATTATCTGTCACGGACTTAATGATCACCGGATAAAGCTGAAATCAATCACGGGTGAACTGGCCGTGACGTTTGTAAGCCGGCTCAGTCGGGCAAGTCAATTGCAGGTGCAGTAAGCCGCGTGGACGGGCAAGTTGTCCGTCACATTGTAAGCCGGCGCGGACGTGTGAACCGGCCGCGAGAGCGGACAGGCGAGTCGTCCATGGTGTTGTAAGCCGGCGCGGAACGCATGAGCTGGCCGCGGAAGAGGATGGCTTGTACGCATCCATTGGACCATGCAGCATGGATGGACACTGGCGCATGTTTTTATTGGCGCAAGCTCCGTACTCTGTATCATGACAATCGCCCTTGCAGTGAATATTTATCCTGCAAAAAATATCGCAAGCGAGAGTAATTATTCTCGGATGAATATGTATTTGAAAAATAGGTAGGACTGATATCACCTGGTTATTTTTGTCAGGTGATCACAAACACTTATGCTGGCTAACACTGGACGTAGTTAAACGAAAACAGATAGCCCGTACTGATGTATGTCAACTTCAGCTGATCTTTTAAAAAACTCCGGATGTGCCTGACGACTTAGCCAGTGGCTGATTCAACCATGTTTTCTTCAGTCTTCCCTTGGTAGCCCATCATTGGTGTGTCTAGTACTGCAAAACTGTAATTCAACTGTGTAGGGATCGTCTCACGCGGCACCCCGGAGATAACAAGAGCAAGGGATAAGTGACGCAGCGCAGCTAGCAGCCGGTTCACGGCGGCATGGGCACATGAATAGGGTAGGCCGGCTCGCAGGACGCAGAGGCAAGCAGCGAAGGAACTGAGGTGAGACGAAGGTGAGGCCGAGACGCTCGGTAGCTTCTGGTGAACATACGACAGTGGGTTGGCGGGTCTGTTCCGTCAGTGCAGGCGGTTTTAGAGCGGCGATTCGAAGAGGGGGGCGGTCGGCGGCAGCAAAGCGCGGTAAGGAACCGACACTGGGGTGGCGGCCGAGGCAAGGAGCTGAAGCCGTAGAGGCGTCCGAGTTCACGCCCACGAGCCCTTCTTCAAGTTTGAGTCCTTCTCTGGGTCCTACAGGCGAGGCGCACCCGTGACTTGCAGGCAGAACGAGCAGAGTCGAGACCTGGTGGAGGTGAAGCGAGGCGGCCGGCGGCAACGGCACGAGGCTGAACGGGGGCGGCTCGGAGGCGTAAGGCCGCGGCGGAGGCGAAGACCGTTGCGGTGGCTTGGTCCCTGTAGAAACGAAGCGCGATCAAGGCGGCTTGAGGCCTGCATAGGCGGCTCATCGGCGGAGACGGAGGCGGTTTTCCAGTAGATCTCTTTCCCTTTTTTTAACAGTTCGAATAAAACATCTCGCAGCCGGCCCTTGGGCGTACTACTACTTGAAGTAGTATTTTTCTTCAATCTTCACTGCTGCATCAATCCATCAACTCGCTGGGTCACCAATGGCACAACACGTATCCATAATCATCCAGGCGCTCGTACGTATATTGATGTGAATCTTCCACGTTGGCTTTAGTTGAACCAGAAAATTGCGAACTTCTCAAACCCTAGAAAAGATCCCTCCAAGAACTCAACACCACCGTGCGTCTGGCCCCACGGTGGGCGCCAACTGTCGTGGAATTGTCACGGCAGATGTCCTTAGTGTCAGGACTTAGTCGCGAGGCCAACGCATCTATGTGGTAGCTTGAGAGGGGTTGAGCGGGACGAGAGACGCGATGTTTTTACCCAGGTTCGGCCCCTCACAGTGGAGGTAAAAGCCTACATCCTGCTTCATTGATATTGATGATGATGATGACCACGGTTACAAGATTGCTCTATCTCGCGAGCTATTGTCTAAACCTAACTTGTCCAACTCGTGGAACTTGTCAATCTTGTCCCTCTTGGGGTGCCCTGCCCCTCCTTATATATGTTGAAGGGGCGGTTTACATGACTAGTCCTATTAGGACTAGGATTACTCTATTACAAGTGGAGTCCTAGTCTTGCCTCCTTTGTAAGGGAATATTCCTTGTGCTTTTCTCATAAACCGGCCCACCATTAAACGTGAACCGGCCTTCTGGGCCATGGGCCTCGTCATTCATCTGACCCGCCCGCCGGGTTACTAATGAACCGCCAAGACCGGGCGGGTAGCCCGTGAACCGCCAAGCTCCGGGCGGGTTACCAGTGAGTCATCCAGTCCGGCCGGTTTATACTTCCGGCCGGTTTATGCCACGGGGTATATCCCCGACAATATGCCCTTATCGATAGAGGATCTTATAGGAGTTTAAGCAAAACCTGAGAGTTGTGAAGAAACGATAGATGTTTGTTTGGCTTGCAGAATCCATGGATTTATCCGAACTTAGTTCGTCGACAAGAGAAATTCTGCAATGCTTGTGAGGATGACCGAGTGTTAGAATGCGAGATTCGCTAAACCATATACAAGGTAATGATTTGGGTGCGGGATGGATTGATCACCATACCGACTTACTCTTATTATTCGCCTTGCTATGTGGGATGGTAAATCTGAGTGACTTACCTATAGTAGAGAGACGACGATCAAAATCCTGTTTAAACCTTAGAATGGTATAAGAAATTTTTCCCTTGTACAAGGCAGCTTTTGCCAACCGTAGGTTATACGGTGAGGATCAACCCAGACCCATTTCCTGCAGGAGAAACCATAAATGGTTGACCACCATGAGATATCGATAGTTGTTTAGTATTGGCGCCAGACATGTCAGCTAAGAAGACCCAGTCTCGGGAGAACCTTACCTAGATGAAAGACAGAAGAATTGAGGAAAAGGTTATGCCACTACCGAAAGAGCTCAGAGAAGGAATTTTCTCGAGGATCTGAGAAGACTGACACTGTCAAGAAAAAGGATGGAGTATATGAGTTTTGATGGAACAGTAACCATGCTTCTAAGGGTGGTAGCACCCCAGACCCCTATGATGATCGATGGATTTTGAGAAGACCCCAAAACCTAACCTTTTCTTGCTAGCTTCTCCGAATCTTGAGGACGGGATTCATTTTAAGAGTGGTAGGTTTGTAACATCCCAAAATTCTAAATTTTGGAATGTTATAATAAATAGATAGATTTGATTGATTGTTTGATTGATTGTCTGAAAGTGAGTGAATTCAAAACTTTTTGAAAGTTAAATGAGAGGGAATAAAAGGACTTTCCCAAACTTTCATATTTGCTTTCTGATCTCCATGAATTCAAATTCTTTTCAAATTCAAAACCCTTGAGCGAAAATGATATGACTTCTTCCATTTAAATTAAATAAAAGGGTATTTGAAAATAATTGAATTTCATTTGGAAATATTTCAATTCATAAACTTCATGCAACTCAATGATTTTCATGAGAGAAGATAAAATGACTTCTTCAAAATATATGAAATATGAGTTGGAAGTTAAAAGGATCAAATTCAAAGTCCTTTTGGAATTTTTTTCAATTTAGAGTTATTTGAGTTTTATTCAAATTATTTTTCTCCAAAAACAAAATACATGGAAAATAGGGTAACATGATTCCCTACAATAGAAAATTTGAGAAAAATTAATTTGAAATCATTTTGGTATTTTTTAAAATGATTTTTATTGGATTTTTTTAGAGCAGGAGCACTGTTTGAATTATTAGAATTTATGTGTATTTTATTTAATGCAAAAAAAGTGTTCACGTTGTAGAAAATCTTTTTCTAAAAATTTTGATATATTATATGCCTATATAATATTTTTAATTATCTCATTTTATTATTTTAATTGTCTGGAAATTGTTTTTTTTTTAAAAAACCTTCCCTCCGACTGGGCCGGCCCAGCTCTCAGGCCAGGCCGCAGGCCCAGCCCACCTCCTCGCCGTCCCCTAGCTCCCGAGCGGGAATCCCGCTGCCGCACGACTCGCCGGCCACCGCCGTGGCCGAGACGGCCTCCGCGCGCCGCGTTTGCCCCTGCCGCACGCCTCCCGAGGCCGCCCTTCCATAAATAGCGCCTCGGGCCCTCGCCTCCTTGCCTCGTGCTGCCACTGCCGCGCCCTCGCCTCACTGCCGCCGCTCCTCGACTCGCCGCAACCGCCGCCGGCGGCGAGATCTGCCGCAGCCGCGCCTCGCCGCCGCCGCACTCCACCCTGCACTGCGCCGCCCCGCGTAGCTGCAGCCGTCGGCCGCCGCTGCCGTCGCCGCCCCAACGCTGGAGCCGCGTCGCACCTCGCCGGAATCCGTTCGCCGCCGCCGCCAGTTTTCGGCGAAAAACCGACCGAACTGGTATAAACCGTCGACTCCTATCCGGTTTATTTTTTTCAGTTTCGTTTTCTTGTTAAACCCGGTTTTGTTTTTATTAACCTAGTTATTTAGTGGACATTCGCTAGGTTAGATCTCTTAGTGAACCTTTTGTTCGTTAGGTCTCTGTAGCGAGCGTTCGCTTGATAGTTTTTTTCTTTTCTTTTTAGTTTTCTGCTAGGGACTCATTTGTGATGTATTTATTTACACATCAGCCCCTGGTTTTCAAATGACTAACTTTTTACTCGTTAGTCCAAATTCAACGAAACCAACGCCCACTTCTTCGTTACAAACTTCCCTATCCATTAATCCAACTCAAATATGTTTTTAAAAAGTTTAAAATTTGAATTAGATCAGTTTTGAATTCAAACTTCGTTTGATCATAACTTGAGTTTTGTAGCTCCGTTGGAGTTGATTCTTTTTGCAAATCGCAGCTCTTGACCTAAACTTTCTGATAAGGCCAATTCATATAATTTTGGTACTGTTAGAAATTGTTTTACGATGCAAGAGTTATTCGCTGGGTTTTGAAGCTTTCCGAATTGTTTTCTTCTTTCTTTCCGACCTTTTGAGTGATTGCTTATGTGTGGTTACTATTGCTTGCTTACAATAGATTGACCGGAGTGTGACGAGTAGAACTATCAAGATTTTTGAGTGCGAATCATCTTCATCAACCTCGCAGGCAAGTTCACACTTTGATCATACCTCTTTCATACCCAGTTTTTATTGCATTAGACCAAACCTCCAACATTGCATGATTATGATCTAATTAAATTGTGGGATGGGAAGTAGTTGAGGTAGTACCTATTACCTGTTTATTATCAAACCCTTGGGAGTTACTATTACGTTATGCTTACATTGCCATGCTATGCTCGTAGACGTGGATTGGGTTTTGAGAGTATTCATGACAGATGTGAGATTGTTAATTAATGGTTTACTTAAGGTGGCAACTTAAACATACATCTGGGTGGATTGAGGCACCTGGGTATTCCAGGATTGCCTGTCTAGGCACCTGGGTAGACCAGGATTGCATGTTTTTTATGGACCGCCACCCAGGCTCAAAGGGATCATGAGATTTTTCATACTAGAAACTTCCGTGTGCAGCCACAAGCTATTATGGGCTCTAGCATAGTTGATTAAGTCGTGCGAACTCTTACAGGGTAGACTAGCAGATGTAGGGGAAAGTAGGTGTAACGGTCTATCCATCGTAAGGTGCTAGCGCTTCTGAAAGACTATGTCTCGGTCATCCGTCTTCTCAAACACCATGTAGTGCGAGAAACCAAACGGAGGCGATCGAGTCTTGTGGGGAAAAGTGTGCAAACCTCTGCAGAGTGTATAAACTAATCATGATTAGCCGTGTCCCCGATTATGGACATCTTGAGTATCTAGTACCTGGATTATCATGTGAATCTCATCACGTTACTTTAAATGAATATTGTTGGGTTTTAATGATGATGCTTAATTGGGATTGAGAATGCTGTCATCCATTCTCAATGTTTAACAACCACCATGATAGTTAAATAAAATTTATTCCTTTGCAGTAGGGAAAAATTGGCTTTTCGCAAAAACCTTATAATCGTAGAGCTTTTCCACCAGCCAAATATGCATGTAGTGATAGCCATTGCTCATCATTCTCTATGGTGTGAATTTGCCAGTACATTCAACGTACTGACCCTTTGTGGCTGCAACGTCTCATGTTGCAGGTTTATCTTACGACGAGTAAGTGATACGTTAGGGTTACGATTTCTACACTCAACTTTGTCGTTGGTGTTGATGGGAATCCACAACCTTGTTACTTCCGCTATTTTGGGATTGAGGTAATAGTATTTTACGTTACTTATACATGTGATTTAACTATGTTATAAATCCTCGAGTACTGTGTGTATCAGCATACCGATCCAGGGATGACACTTAAGCATAGAGACTTGATCCATTCGGGTCGGGTCGCTACATCATCGGTATGGATGTCGTTAAAATTGGTGCATGATCATTTTACATAATTGGAAGGTTGTCAAACGGTATTAGGAAACTCATTACACCATTCTGCATTAGCAAAGCAACGAGCAAGATGCTCATCAGTAGGCATGGAAGCAAAACACTTATTACACCAAGTAAAGACATGACCGTTATAACCCATGTCTATTAAGCCACAACGTTTAACATGATTCGAAAAGCTAGCCATACGACAATGGTTCGATACAGTGCTACTATTCTTCTTCGAGCGATTAACTATAACATTAAAGTCTCCTATGCAATACACTACCTTCCGTGAAGGAGAACACAAATCCTTGAACCACTTCCAAATATCTTGGTCTTGGCCTTATGATGATGAGGATCGCCATAAACACAAACTAACACGAACTTAAAGTTGGTACTGGTATGAACAGTTGCAGTAAGTCACATTCTCACTAGAGTAGTAGATGTCTAGCTTGATGTCCTCCGCCCATATAACCCAAAGGCCTACAACTCGGTCTTCTACAAGAACTACAAAACTATCATAAGGTGGCCTTAAGATATGAGGATTGCCATAAACATAGACTAACATGAAACTAAAGTTGGTACTAGTATGAACAGCTGACGCTAAGATCACATTCTAACTAGAGTAGATGTACATGATGTCCTCCGCCCACATAACCCAAAGGCCTCCAGACCATCCTTCCATAGGAACAATCAAAGCTTGGAAATTGATTGGCTAAGTCTTGAGAATTAATCTTTGATGAAAGCGTTTCTGAGATAAAGGTTACATTGGCGTTGTTCAATGACATTCATTGGCAAGGTACTGCATTTTATTGTTGTACAGGGTTCTTCCCACCCCTTTGTAGTTCCAGCAAATTAAGTTCATGGTGTTGGCTTCTCCTTGACTAGCGTCATCTGTAGTAGTGAAGCAATCTCCACGCTCCCTTGTCGATCTGCAACTCTCGATCGTAGGAGGAATATGATCTGGTCTTTAGGACAAGGACACATGCATGGATCCCATGGCTCAAAGGATGGCTCATGCCTGCTCCTATGGCCACTAGCTCTTGGATCCATCCACCACAACTTGCATTTGGGCTGCTCCATGGCCAAATGCTGGTGGAGTAAGGAAGAAAAGCCTTAGCCCATGATGTCATTTTATGGAAAGGAGATGTGGTGGTGGTTGGTGGTGGATCGGAGAATAGGGAGGCAAATTTTGATGTTGGTCGGGCTAAACGAGATGAACTGAGCAATGAGGAGGCTGGAAACGATAGAGAGGAACCACTTGGGGGAGCATGGGTGGCAGTGGCAAGGTGGCCTTGGAGGAGAGCACGAGTGGGGGAGAATGGTATTTGCTGTTGGATTTGAGAGGAGGGCTTTGGGGACGTCGCTGCTCCTGCTCGAGGGAAGGAGTCGATTTGAGTGCGAAGGAAGAGGAGAATGCAAGCGGCTTGGTGGGATTGGCTAGGGAAGAAAAGGGAAATAGGCGGAGGTGGAATCGGGAAGAGGAGGCAATAGGACGAGAAGGAAGGTGGACGAGATCTCACTGCTGTAGCGGCTTAGACCCACATGGCTCAGTGCAGGAGGATGAAAAGAAGTGGATTTGTGAAAGGCTAGTAGCAGATTTAGAGGATGGAGATGAGGAAAAAACGAAAAGATGAAGATCTGAAAATTATTGGGAAGAATCAGGAGCAAGATGCTCAATACCCACAAGGGAGTCATCATCAGAAGAGCCATTGGAGGAGGGCGGTGGGAGAAGATCCGGATGAGTCCGGGCTTGGAACAGACTGAATAACATTACCCTCTTTTTCTGTGTTATATGTTAATTTTGTTTTTATTAGGGACAAATAAACCATTGATAGTTTTATTGAAGAAATAACCCACTCATAGTTGTTTCACGAGAAAACAAAAATACAAATTTCATCTTGCGACACCTTCGCTAGTGTGAATTGTGAAGGGCAAACCTAGATCTAGCAGCAGCATGGCTGAGTAGGTAAGGATCAAGAAGTGTAGGGTGTAGGAAAGATTCATCGCATACGTGCAATGCATACTAATTGCATGCTGACATTCGGCAGGATTTTGTTTAGAAAAGGTGTGATATTAATTACACATTAATTATATGGTTAGTGCTATCGCTAATACTTTGGTATGATATTGATTGCGTGAAAACATGTTGAGCGCTCACCATTGAAGCAATCTAGCTCGTTGAAGAACGTGATTTGATGACCGGAATTACTTGGATTTACTTCTTTGGATCTTTTTTATATTTTTTAGGGAATGACATGGCTAGCTTTAATGATAATTTAACAACAATTACATCGTCCACAAGACTGGCAAATAAAAAGCTAGAGGATCGTCGTCCCATCTACGAGAAGAATTATTAAGAAAACTAAATTTAGCTAGCTCACGTGCCACACTATTTAGGTCTTTTTATATTGCTATAAATATACTAGATAATAACATTGGCATTTTCTCCTGATATCAGATTTTTTTTCCTACTTTCACCAGACAGCCATTTTCATATCCCTAGTCACCACACCGGACGAGTATATATGATGGGATCACACGCATTAACTAACTACCAGGTACAGTTAACTTTGTTGGACACGCGACGACGGCGTCGTCCACGACGTCCGAAGATCGGCAGAGCATCTTGGCCGCCATGGCCCTGCGGCGGGGCTGCCAGATCGGCCGGCCCTGGCTCTCGTAGTGGATGGCACCCGAGAAGTTGAGTGGCTCGCATCGCTGCCCCATCAGTATCTCCCGGCGCCACAGAGCTCCGCTGTCGTCCTCGCACACAGCGTCCGTTGCCGCAGCAGCCGCCTGTCGCTCCTTCTTGTGCCCGTTGCTCCGCCGGGACCGCCGTCCTCGCAGCAGGAGGCGGCGTGTGGCGCGCGAGACGCTGCGCGCGCTGGCGGCCACGGCGCCCGACACTTTGCTGAAGAGGCTAGTCATGGATGGTGGCCGACTTCCGTGATTCAGTCAGGGTATGTAGGTTGTGCAATGGAGAGTGCAAGAAAACACTGTTCTTGGACTTCATATTTATACACGGAGTACTCAATTATAGATGGAATACAACTAAATCTTTCCCAGAAATGGATGCGCTATAAATTGGAAATCCCGTATAAGTTTTTTATGGTGCTATAAATTGTCACTATTTAATTCTAGTTTAACAAAATAAAATTGAAGGTTTGCTAAAGATATAGTATCAGCTCCATGGAAAATCTTTGGCGTGGGTTTCTGCATGACACAATCTAATTTATTTTTTATTGAGAAAAGAATGCAATATAGTTTCCCCCCTCCCCCGGAAACTTAGGACTTTATTCAACCAATGTCGGTCCCAGCGCGATCAGCCATAACATGAGACATGAAGAAACTAGGGGGAGTTCATCCAACAATCAGTGAGTGTGCATGCAAATTTTCCACACAAGTGGGCTGGAGTGTTGGCATTTCTAGTTACATGATGAGTATAAAAGGAAATAAACGATAAGGCTAGTCCTTCAATTTCTACTAGTAGAGACGCTATAAGAGAGCGTGCGAATTGTCACGAGTTTGAGAGGTTTACCACCTCCAAACAATCATTTTCCATTACCATTCGCGAAAGACCTCGGAGTTTAGCGAAAATCACCCCATCCGTTAGAGTTGTAGGATCGGCAGTAAGCGGTCAATGATGTTAGGATAGAGCTTACTCCAAGCAGCAATGAATGTAGTAGGTGTTCTTGCTTGACCTCCGGCTCCACTCTTACTTTCAACACACGATACACTCACATCGGTATTGATTTTCGCCCAGTCCTGCTCAGGCGGCTTCCAACCAAAGCCACGAAGAGTCTTGGTTTGTTCCACCGGAAGCTCCAACAATGCTAAAGTCTCTCTAATCCACTTCAAAGACTGAACCGGATCCATACTTACTTTATCATCTGTGATACTGTTCCTCGACGTCCATATCACCCACATGATGGTAACAATCTTGGCCCAGTCTACCTTCGCTATTCGTGCGTCACACATGATATCCTTATGACATGTACTTAGGTGTAGCTTCAGTAACATGACTTCCAGCCAAAATCTTGCTTCAGACCAAAACGTGTGTGCACGAGAGCACCTGAGCAGGGCATGCATAATGTCCTGATCCGCCCCCAAGCACACCTTGCATCGAGCCATGGTTGCTATGTGTCGATTCTTGAGTGTCAACTCCATAGGGAGAATACCTCGAAAAACACGCCACCAGGACACACGCACCTTGGACGGGACCTTGAGCTTCCATAGCCTTGTCCATAATTCTTTACCATCCTTTTAAGTTTCTATAACAGTCCCTTCCTCTACAGCCAAATGCTCGTTGCGAGTCATTAGAGCAAGGTACACGGATTTCACAGTATATGCACCCGACTTCTCTTGAGCCCAAGCCCAGAAATCACCCCACCTCCTTGCCGAAGAGGTACGTTTAGAATAGCATCAACATCAGGTGGTATAAAATTTTCCTTTGACTAAATCAGCTTTCCACGTCCATTTTTCACGATCTATTAAGTCAGAAACTGTATGAAGTGATGCTTGACCAATCTGCGTCGATGCGACAGTCGTCTATCTGTCCATATGCTCAGTGAAGACCCATCCTCAATCCTCTTCAGCGGACCTGTCTCCAACGCCGCTCTTCCCGCAATGATGGCTCGCCAGGTAGAAGAAGCGTTGTGAGGAACAATGGCATGCATGGAATTTGCCAATGGGAAATAAGGCCCCTTAAGCACCCATGAGCAAAGCGAGCTCGGACTTGTGGTCAACCTCCATCCATGCTTGCCCAACAGTGCAGTGCCGAAGTGCTCTAGATCTCGAAACCTGAATTTTCCTCTGATTTTTGGAAGTGCAAGAGACTTCTAATCAATCAAATGCATGGACCACCGATTGATCGAGCTACTCAACCAAAATTTTGCCATCGGCAAGGAGATGCTTTTATACACTTTTTTGTCAACTTAAAGCAACTCATAGTAAAAGTTGGGACTGCTAGAGCTTTTGACTTGATTAAAACTTTCCTATTCGCGCAAGAAACCAAACTCTCTGTTCCACTATTCATCTTTGATCCCACCCTCTCTCCGATGAAATCAAAAGTTCCTGATGTGATTCTTCCTACTGTTGTCGGGAGGCCTAAATATCTTTCAGTAAAGGCTTCTACTACAATACCAGTTGCTCCTTTCAACAATGTTCTGAATGGATGAGGTGTGTTCGAACTGAAGAAAATGGAGCTCTTCTCCTTATTCACATATTGGACCATCATAAATCCACAAAATATTATTCAGCTGGGTAGCACTCTCCACCTTAGCTTGCATAAAAATACCTTTATCCAAGTTGACTCCTCCAAACTTGTTTAACTAGTGTTCATAACGCAATATAGTTGGCACCATTCAAATGCAGTGAAATTGTACTGCTATCCCTCTCTGTCACACATACTCCCTTGCATATGTAGGATAATCTCAGACATCATCACACCTTGACGATAAGTTGATCCTAACTAGTGTTCACATGCATTAATTTAATTTCAATAACAAAATAAAGCAAAAACTTACAAACATCAAATGATGAATTCTTACATAGATGTTTTTGCACCATAACTATGTCCTCCTATTTTAGATCTACAAAAAATTGTCATCTCTTCTTGATAAAAGAATAAATTACCTCTTCGTTGCGCTCCCTAACACTTGTAATCGTGGTAGCATGTGAAGCAAATATTTTGGTCCTATTTGTTCTAAAAAATGTATCAAGTGGTAGACCGCCAACCCTACGAATTGGCGAAGTGGTTTAGTACTTTCTTTTGCCTCAAGATTTAGCCACGTTCCCTTAAAAACATAACATTTTGTAAATATTGTTTCACTTTTCGTCTGCATGAAATGGCAGTCCTCATGTTTGTTTCTTCAACAAAAAAACATGCATACTCATTCTGAGCAAACTTTGGTAGAGGGAAGGCTTCCTTTTGGCCAAAAAACACTACACGCAATGTACACTTGATTTCAGACAAGAAAACATCACAACCACGTGATTCCCCTTCCTCACACCCTTTCTTTCTTTATTTCATCGATTGTTGCCGCCATATGAGGCAACGTAGTTAATACCCCTAGCTCTAGACTTATGTCCACCTCTAACCTTAACCCTAGCAGTAAAGTAACCCTTGCTTCACCTCCACTTTCCTTTTTTGGGGCCTCCGTTAGCATACTAACATTTGTTCACATCGTCATCTCAAGCCTTGATGATGCCAATATTGATGGGAGGCCAAGCACTGGAGGTGACCCGGCGAGACGGATCCGCATTTGCAGAAGGGGGGAGGGTGGATAAAATTTGGAGTAAGGGTTATTAATAGGAATGGAACAATGGATTGAGGTGTTCCATTCCTATTAATAACCCAACACTCCCACCGCCCTACTGGGTCTACTTGGTTACGCTAGTAGGGCGGTGGGAGTGTTGGCTCGACTCAGACAACTTTACCGAGGTACGCCATCCGGCGACCGGCGAATTGTCATGATGTTAGGGATCTTCATTGTGGGGCTTAAGTGTAAAGCCTCCACATAGTTAAATCAATTTAAAAAGTCGTGTCCTTGGTATAGACATGTTGCTACAGCGTGTTCACACTATCTAGTCTAGTCTCATGGGTCATAGTTGACGCATGGTTAACTATTGTTAGCCATAGATAGTCGAGGATATCTATGCATTTCACACTAAGGTGGGAGAAGTACTAGGCATATCTACGTGTTTGACACTAAGGCACATGAGATGTGTTGACCATTGAAGCATGCTATTTCAATTAATTACTTACGAAAGCAATGGTTAGACCCCAAGTGCAAGGGTTTGAAGAAAATGACACAATTTACCTTTTGTCAATATACATGGGCTAATAACCTTCCAATTCCAACTTATGAGAAGCTAGACCGCGTTCTGCCTTCTGTAATTGGAGCAAAAGTTTCCTCTCATAATAGTGTGAGCGTTACAAAGGGATCTGACGGACCATACCACTCTACAAGTGGACTCGGGTGACTCAGATCACCTAGGGAACAAATTGACCTTTTAATTTGAGCTTTCATGGTCGAGCGAGAAGGTTTTCTAGAGACGCTAGAGGCAAAATGGCAAAGGGAACTAGAGGTAATACGAATATAGAAAGATGGTAATAAAAATTCCGACATCTTAGACAATTCTTGAGGGGTTGGGCTAAGAATACTAGCATATTATATAAGAGGTAAGTTGCTATGTATTTAACGATGAGAATGATATTAAATTGGAGGCGACTCATCTTAGTTCAATAGAATACGCTGCTAAATGTGAGGAAGGGGAGACGCTTTCTAAGTTATTAAGAGAGGAAGAGATTCATTAGGCAAAACGTGCTAAAATGAGGGAAGTTAAGGGGGTGACAATATGTTGGGAAACGTAGTAGAAAACAAAAAAAATCCACACCTATGAACCATCACTACTGCAGGATGCTGCTAACACGACACTGCAATCAGAGACCCTTTGAGAAACTGTGTGCGATGCAATAATCGCAAACGGTGTTGTATGATAACCGTCATAAATGTATAAAATGTTTGCGATGACGGATGCATCAAACACTATTCAGGTTTTATTTGCGTGTGCGATCAAGGGCATAAGGTCCAGTTCAATGAACTGTTTGCGATGAGGAGGAACAAAAGAAATGGGCAGCCAGATGAAGGCGTGTGCGATACACATCATACGGTTCACTCGGATGAACTATTTGTGATTAGGCCACACAAAAGAAACGGACAACCAGATCAAAGGTGTGTGCAATATACGGCATGCCGTTCACTCGTATGAATTGTTTGCTTTGAGACATGAGAACAGAAATGGTTCAAATGAACAAGATGTGTGTGATACGAGGCAAATAGGTCTGTAATCGGAGACGTGTGCGAAGACCGATAACAACACAGGCGATTACTGCTAACAAGCCATGTGTGTTGTGAGCAAACGATTGCTGTTATACAATTGTGAGTGATTGATGAAAACATCACCGACAGGTTCCATTGTTTAGTCCATGTGCGATGTGATTTTCTTTGTCCGCACAACATCTACGCTCTGTCTACAACATCAACATATATACTTAAAAAGACAGTATTGCATAACCAAATTAAGCATACAATTACACAAGTGACTACACACATAACATTTCCACACACCAAAGAAAGTAATTACATGCATACTAAAATAGGAGAAATGAGGATCTAATCATCTACTTATTGTTGCGACGATGCTTGCCATTGCTCTGCTTCCGGCTAGATCCCTGGCCGTTTTGGGGAAGGAGGGACTTCCTCATGTCAACGATCCACCTGTACATGTCGTAGCTCGTGTACGCCTTTGAGGGAGTCCTGGATTAGGGGGTATCCGAACAGCCGTATTATATCCTTTGGCCGGACTGTTGGACTATGAAGATACAAGATTGAAGACTTTGTCCCGTGTCCAGATGGGACTCTCCTTGGCGTGGAAGGAAAACTTGGCAATACGGATATGTAGATCTCCTTCCTTGTAACCGACTCTGTGTAACGCTAGCCCCCTCCGGTGTCTATATAAACCGGAGGGTTTTAGTCCATAGGACAACAAACAATCATAACATAGGCTAGCTTCTAGGGTTTGGCCTCTCTGATCTCGTGGTAGATCAACTCTTGTACTACTCATATTATCAAGAACAATCAAGAAGGACGTAGGGTTTTACCAACATCAAGAGGCCACGAACCTGGGTAAAACATCGTGTCCCCTGCCTCCTGTTACCATCCGCCTTAGACACAAAGTTCGGGAGCCCCTACCCGAGATCCGCCGGTTTTGACACCGACATTGGTGCTTTCATTGAGAGTTCCTCTGTGTCATCATCATTAGGCTTGATGGCTCCTTCGATCATCGATAGCGATGCAGTCCAGGGTGAGACTTTTCTCCCCGGACAGATCTTTGTATTCGGCGGCTTCGCACTGCGGGCCAACTCGCTTGGCCATCTGGAGCAGATCGAGAGTTACGCCCCTGGCCGCCAGGTCAGGTTTGGAAGCTTAAATTACACGGCCGACATCCGCAGAGACTTGATCTTCGACGGATTCAAGCCCCTGCCGAGTACGCCACACGGTCACGATAGCATGATTTAGCTCTACCATCGGACAGTGTGCAGGAGATCGCACCGGCAACCGCTCCGACCCTCAATTCGGAGCCAATGGCACCATCCACGGACGAGGGGATAGACCCCGCCACGGAGGCCGCATTCTCAGTGGCAATCGAGCCGAGTATTGACCTTACCCTTCATGAGAGCCGTGACGCCAAATTGCTGGATTCTTCCCCGGCCACGGACTCCGAACCGCCCGCGCCCGTGCCTATTGAATCCGACTGGGCGCCGATCATGGAGTTCACCTCCGCAGATATCTTTCAGCACTCGCCCTTCGGCAACATACTAAACTCATTAAGGTCTCTCTCCCTGTCAGGAGAGTCCTGGCCGAACTATGTTCGGCAGGATTGGGATGCGGATGACGAAGAAATTCGCCGCCCACCCACCACCCACTTAGTAGCCACTGTCGACAATTTGACCGACATGCTCGACTTTGACTCCGAAGACATCGACAGTATGGACGGCGATGCGGGAGACGAAGAGGACCCACTGCCCACAGGGCACTGGACAGCCACCTCATCATACGATATATACATGGTGGACACACCCAAAGAAGGCAATGGCGATGGGACAGCAAAGGATGACCCCTCCAAGAAGCAACCCAAGCGCCGATGTCAGCGGCGCCGCTCTAAGTCTCGCCAAAGCAAAAGCGATGATACCGGTACAGGAGATAATAGCACTCCGGACAGTGCCGAAGACGACAACAATCCCCTCCAGCAAGATGTAGAGCAGGAGGATGGAGAAGCCAGCCCTCCTGAGAGAGTGGCAAAATGAGAGGCGGAGGAAGATAATTACATGCCTCCTCCCGAAGACGAGGCAAGCCTCGACGATGATGAATTTGTCGTGCCGGAGGATCCCGCCGAGCAAGAGTGCTTCAAGCGCTGGCTTATAGCCACGGCAAATAGTCTTAAGAAAAAGCAACAACAGCTTCAAGCTGATCAAGATTTGCTAGCTGACAGATGGACTGAAGTCCTTGCAGCCGAGGAATATGAACTCGAATGCCCCTCCAAGAGTTACCCAAAGCACAGGTTGCTACCCCGACTGGAGGAGGAAGCATTAAAACCTACATCTCCAGTATATAAGGCGGCTAATCGGCCACCTCATGGCCGCGACAGAGAGGCATTTCAGCCAAAAGTGCAGCCCGCACCCCGACGCCACTCAAATAAAAATGAAAAGGCACAGGGAAACATGCTAGACCTGCGAGACGTATTGGAGGACAAAGCAAAACACGCAAGATCAATCTACGGATCACGAGGGCGCGCCACTACGCGAGACGATAACCGTCACGCCGGATACAGAAAAAGTAAATCCGGCCGGGCCGAACACAGAGGACAAGACTCATTCGAGCTGCGTCGCGACATAGCCCACTACAGAGGCGCCGCACACCCCATATGCTTCACAGACGAAGTAATGGATCACCAAATCCCAGAGGGTTTCAAACCCGTAAATATCGAATCATACGACGGCACAACAGATCCTGCGGTATGGATCGAGGACTTCCTCCTGCACATCCACATGGCCCGCGGTGACGATCTACACGCCATTAAATACCTCCCGCTCAAGCTCAAAGGACCAGCTCGGCATTGGCTCAACAGCCTGCCAGTAGAATCCATTGGCTGTTGGGAAGATCTGGAAGCCACATTCCTCAACAACTTTTAGGGCACTTATGTGCGACCACCAGATGTCGATGACTTGAGCCACATAATTCAGCAGCCAGAGGAATCGGCCAGGCAATTTTGGACACGGTTCCTGACAAAGAAAAATCAAATCGTCGACTGTCCGGATGCAGAGGCCCTAGTAGCTTTTAAGCACAACATCCGCGACGAGTGGCTCGCCCGGCGCCTTGGCCAGGAAAAGCCGAAATCTATGGCAGCCCTCACGACACTCATGACCCGCTTTTGCACGGGAGAAGATAGCTGGCTGGCTCACAGCAATAACATATCAAAGAACCACGGTACTTTAGATACCAAGGATAGCGATTGCAGGTCACGTCACAACAAACATAAGCGCCGCGTCAACAGCGACAATACCGAGGATACAACAGTCAATGCCGGATTCAGAGGCTCTAAACTCGGTCAGCAGAAAAAGCCATTCAAAAGAAGCACTCCGGGCCCGTCCAGTTTGGACCGTATACTCGATCGCTCATGCCAAATACATGGCACCCCGACACGCCAGCCAACCACACAAACAGGGAATGTTGGGTGTTCAAGCAGGCCGGCAAGTTAAACGCCAAAAACAAAGATAAGAGGCTACGTAGCGATGACGAGGAAGAGCCCCGGCAGCCGAACGCCGGAGGACAGAAGAGGTTCCCCCCACAAGTGCGGACGGTGAACATGATATACGCAACCCACATCCCCAAGAGGGAGCGGAAGCGTGCGTTAAGGGATGTATACGCGTTGGAGCTAGTCGCCCCAAAGTTCAACCCATGGTCCTCCTGTCCGATCACCTTCGATCGCAGGGACCATCCCACTAGTATCCATCATGGAGGATTCGCCGCTCTGGTCCTAGACCCAATCATCGACGGATTTCACCTCACTCGAGTCCTTATGGACGGCGGCAGCAGCCTGAACCTGCTTTATCAGGACACGGTGCGCAAAATGGGTATAGACCCCTCAAGGATCAAACCCACAAAAACGACCTTCAAAGGCGTCATACCAGGTGTAGAGGCCCATTGCACAGGCTCAGTCACACTGGAAGTGGTCTTCGGATCCCCGGATAACTTCCGAAGCGAGGAGTTAATCTTCGATATAGTCCCGTTCCGCAGTGGCTGTCATGCACTGCTCGGGTGAACCGCATTTGCGAGATTCAACGTGGTACCGCATTATGCATACCTCAAGCTCAAGATGCCAGGACCTCGAGGGGTCATCACAGTCAATGGAAACATAGAGCGCTCTCTCCGCACGGAGGAGCACACTGCGGCCCTCGCAGCAGAAGCGCAAAGCAGCCTCTTAAGGCAATCCACCAGTTCGGCGAATAAAGACCCGAACACCTTCAAGCGCGCCCGGAGTAATCGGCAACAAGACCGCCTAGCATGTTCCGAGCTCGCATAGCAATGCGGCCCCCACCCCAGTCCCAGCCAAACGACAAAATTCGTGCCACGCGTACATAATTACACATTGAAAATACCATGGGCACAGGTGGGGAGGGGGGCATGACTACGGCACGCCCCAAGACGCGACTCAACCGCACTAGGGGCTTCCCGCTTTGTTATTTTTCTCTCTTTTAGTACTTTACTCTCTGGAAGCCCCGTCCAGCAGTATAATTGCCGGACACATGATGCAACAACCAAGGAAGCAGAAAGCTACGTCGCACCATGGAACTCCCAGGTGGTCCCTGATAACGAGTGAAATACTTGCTTTAAATACCATTCCTCAGGTTGCCCTTGGAGGGGACATGTCAAATAGTCTTACTTTTTTGCTTATCGCACTACTTGTATCATTCTGCTTCGACGCACCTTTTTGAATAAACAATGCATATCACTAGACTATTACCGCATTCTCTATTCTTTTTTATATATATGTTCATTCACGACATTCAGCACCCGTACACTTTGGTACGGCCAAAATGCCAGGGGCTTAAGCGTACCCCATTATACGGCGTGAGAAGTCCGAACACTTTCAACGGTGTGGCACCCCGAACTTATAGCATTATATGCATCAGCTCCGAATCATGTCTTGGGTCAATAGTTGGGTTTGCCCGGCTCCCATGTTTTGGTACCTTACGTTCCGATATATCGGCTAAGGTAGCACTGGGAGAACTACTGCGATTGTGCCCCGGTTCATCTGGGCAAGCACCTCAGTAGAGAAAGCTAAAACTGACTGTCATGATAATGCGAGAGCTGGTCGCTGTTCGAGAGGTCTCGAGTCCCTAAAGACTCATGCCGCTTAGAGCGAGGAGTCGGTTTTGTCCGGCTTAAGGCGTGTATAGCGCCCCAAAATCGACCTTCCGAATACTAGGGGCTTCGCCAAAATTTAAAATTGTAGACTTCTATGGCTAAGTGAGAGTGATAAAGCATTATAGTCCGATTGCCTTGTTCGTTGTGCTGAGCACCTCCCTCGAAGGACCCAACTATGGGAAAAAGAGTGCTCAGATTTATCCCGAACACCCCGACACTCATGGCATGGGGGCAGAAGCCGACGATTGGCCATCTCTCAGATTTAATAAACAGCCGCATAGAAGGTAATATTTTAAATTCAAACAAGCGTTGCATAGCGCATATGAACAAGTTTTCATAATACAGGATCACACGAGCAAGTTCATTAAAAAATTACATCCTTCGCACACTCGTCCGCCACAAGACGGGCACCATTCAGGACACCCTCATAATACATTTTGGGGTGGCAATGCTCCTTGCCCAGCGGCGGCCCCTCCTTCACCAGCTTCTCGGCATCCATCTTGGCCCAGTGCACCTTTGCACGGGCAAAAGCCCGACAGGCACCTTCGATACAAACGGACCGCTTGATGACTTCCAGCCATGGGCAGACATCCACAAGCCACCTCACCAGGCCGAAGTAGGTGTTGGGAAGGGAGTCGCCAGGCCACATCCAAACTATAAGGCCCCTCATGGCCTGTTCGGCTGCCTTGTGCAGCTCGACCAGTTGCTTCAGCTGGTCGCTCATAGGCATCGGGTGTTCGGTCCCAGTATACTGAGACCAGAACAACTTCTCTGTCGAGCTTCCCTCCTCGGCCTGGTAATACTTCGCGGCATCCGACACACTGCGGGGCAAATCTGCGAATGCTCCTGGAGAGCTCCGGACTCGGGTAAGTAACAAGTAATTTACTTTCACATGCTTGCTTTGCATACTGAATGCATTACCCGCCGCTATCTTCCTCATTGCCTCAATTCCCTGGAGGGCCTTTTGGGCTTCAGCCTTGGCATGCTTTGTGCTCTCGAGGGCCGCGGCAAGCTCGGACTCTCGCGTCTTTGAGTCAAGCTCCAAAGTCTCGTGTTTCTTCACGAGAGCCTGGAGCTCTTGCTGCACCTCGCCCACCCGTGCCTCTTGTTTCTCCCGCTCGATGCGCTCCTTGGCCGCTTTGTTTTCGGCCTCGGACAACGCTTGCTTCAGGGTCGCCACTTCGGTCGTGGCCCCTGGCACATTCATGATGATCCTATCAGTTCGCAACCACATTTTCTTTTTTATATAGACAAGGTATTACTTACCTTTGTTCTCCTCGAGCTGCCTCTTGGCAAGGCTGAGCTCTTTCTTGGACCGCTCGAGGTTCTGCTTCAGTGCGGCGACCTCCGCACTCAGTGCGACCGAGGTCAGCAGCAAAGCCTGCATACGCATACAGACATACTTATATTAGACTCCTGCAGATATTATTTGATCCTCTATTCAACTTTTCTTTGTGAACACCAAACAGAGCATCAGGGGCTACTGTCTATGCGGTAATATTTTTCCTACATTTTAAATACTTACCTCAAAGCTTGTTAGAAGGCTGATACATCTCCAACGTATCTATAATTTTTGATTGCTCCATGCTATATTATCTACTGTTTTGGGCAATATTGGGCTTTATTATCCACTTTTATATTACTTTTGGGACTAACCTATTAACCGGAGGCCCAGCCCAGATTTGATGTTTTATGCCTATTTCAGTGTTTCGAAGAAAAGGAATATCAAACGGAGTCAAAACGGAACGAAATCAACTGGAGAAGTTATTTTTGGAAGGAAACCTATCGGATAGACTTGGACCCTACGTCAGAAGATAAAGGAGGTGCTCATGAGGGTATGGGGCGCGCCCACCCCCCTGGGAGGCGCCTCCTGCCTCGTGGCCCCCCCCCTTTGGTCCACCGACGTACTCCTTTCACCCATATATACCTACGTATCGTAAAACTTCCAGAACAACACACTAGATCAGGAGTTCCGCCGCCAGAAGCCTCCGTAGCCACCAAAAACCAATCTAGACCCATTCCGGCACCCTGCCGGAGGGACCAATCCTTCTCCGGTGGCCATCTTCATCATCCCGGTGCTCTCCATGACGAGGAGGGAGTAGTTCTCCCTCGGGGCTGAGGGTATGTACCAGTAGCTATGTGTTTGATCTCTCTCTCTCTCGTGTTCTTGAGGTGATACGATCTTGATGTATCGCGAGCTTTGCTATTATAGTTGGATCCTATGATGTTTTCTCCCCCCTCTACTCTCTTGTAATGAATTGAGTTTCCCCTTTGAAGTTATCTTATCGGATTGAGTCTTTAAAGATTTGAGAACACTTGATGTATGTCTTGCCGTGCGTATCTGTGGTGACAATGGGATACCGCGTGATTCACTTGATGTATGTTTTGGTGATCAACTTGCGGGTTCCGCCCATGAACCTATGCATAGGGGTTGGCACACGTTTTCGTCGTGATTCTCCGGTAGAACTTTGGGGCACTCTTTGAGGTCCTTTGTGTTGGTTGAATAGATGAATCTGAGATTGTGTGATGCATATCGTATAATCATGCCCATGGATACTTGAGGTGACATTGGAGTATCTAGGTGACATTAGGGTTTTGGTTGATTTGTATCTTAAGGTGTTACTCTAGTACGAACTCTAGGGCTGTTTGTGACACTTATAGGAATAGCCCAACGGATTGATTGGAAAGAATAACTTTGAGGTGGTTTCGTACCCTACCATAATCTCTTTGTTCGTTCTCCGCTATTAGTGACTTTGGAGTGACTCTTTGTTGCATGTTGAGGGATAGTTTTATGATCCAATTATGTTACTATTGTTGAGGGAACTTACACTAGCAAAAGTATGAACCCTAGGCCTTGTTTCCTAGCATTGCAATACCGTTTACGCTCACTTTTATCACTTGCTACCTTGCTGTTTTTATTATTTCAGATTTCAAATACCTTTATCTACTATCCATATACCACTTGTATCACCATCTCTTCGCCGAACTAGTGCACCTATACAATTTACCATTGTATTGGGTGTGTTGGGGACACAAGAGACTCTTTATTATTTGGTTGCAGGGTTGCTTGAGAGAGACCATCTTCATCCTACGCCTCCTACGAATTGATAAACCTTAGGTCATCCACTTGAGGGAAATTTGCTACTGTCCTACAAACCTCTGTACTTGGAGGCCCAACAACGTCTACAAGAAGAAGGTTGTGTAGTAGACATCAAGCTCTTTTCTGGCGCCGTTGCCGGGGAGGTGAGTGCTTGAAGGTATATCTTTAGATCTTGCAATCGAATCTTTTTGTTTCTTGTTTTAGCACTAGTTAGTCTATAAAAGAAAACTACCAAAAAATGGAATTAAGTTTGTCTCATACGCTTCATCTTTTTAATATCTTTCGTGAGTATGATGGAAAGGAAAATTGTGCCAAAGTGTTAGAATAAGAAATCTATAAATTGTTTGCACTAAATATGTGAATGATGAGCACGATTGCAATGTTGTTAGTACGAATTGTTTGAATATCCATGATGCTAATGATGATTGCACTAGTTATGATGAAAAGGCCTCCTATAAATATGTCAATTTTTGTGGAGTATATTGGGTTTGCAAGTACACACCAAATAGGGAAGATAGATACTGTAAGAGGCATAAGTACTTAGAAACCAAATTGTTGCAAGAAGAGCTAGATGAATGTGTTGAAAATTTATCTTTTCTTAGCCCTACTTGTGAACTTTGCAATGAACGTGATCATTTTAGTACCCAATGCAAATTGTTTCATGAGCGTATCGTGTCCAAAAAATGTGATGACTTGATTTCCCTTGCACATCATAATGAACTTAGTTTGCTCTTGGGTTATGAAGAAATTAAACGTAGAACTAAGGATATTCCAAAATTTGTCCTTGAAAAAGTTCTTAATTTTAATCTAGAAGAAATTTATATGTATTGTGCGGTGAATTGCATTGAAAATCCTTATATTGCCAATTACATAAAGAAAAGAAAACAAATAGAGGATGAAGAGAATACTAATGAAAGGGAAGAGACTTCCCAATATCCTCCTATTATTTCTTATGATGAATCAGGTAACGAGGAGGAGATCTCTATCCAACCATTCTCATTAATAAGGAGCTCCAAAAAGAGGATTGAACCCACACATGATGTGGTGAAGAAGAAGAAAAGAAAAAGGAAGAGAAGTAAAAAGGTATCTCTCCCAAATAAAGTTGCTCCTATTATTGCTGTACCTCATGAAAATGAAGATGATACAGTTGATGATGATCTCGTTATGCCTATTGCTTGTTGTGATGATTATGATTGGGAAGATAATGATACTTCTTATGATCTTGAAAATCTTTTTGGTACTTGCTTGGAAGAATGTAATAATTGCTATACTATCGGTGCAATCTATACTATTAATGATGAGAGTGATTATGCTATGAAAAGGCCCAAGCTTGGGGAAGCTATGTTTGATGAGGATGACATATTTGAGAATATATTTTCTGCAATTAATGTTTGTCCCAAGCTTGGGGAAGCTATGATTAATGAAGATGATATTTTTAGTCTCCCAAGTTTTGATATGCAAGTTTATAATGATGATAGCATGCCTCCTACTTATGATGATTATTGTGATGACATGTATGCTTTAAAGAATAATAATAACAGTGAACCTTGTCATCTTGATCTTAATTTTCAATCACATGATAGTTATTTTGTTGAGTTTGCTCCCACTATTATTCATGAGAAGAATTTTGCTTATGCGGAGAGTAGTAAATTTTCTATGCTTGTAGATCATGAAAAGAATGCTTTAAGTGCTGGTTATATTGTTGAATTTATTCATGATGCTACTGAAAATTATTATGAGGGAGGAACATATGCTTGTAGGAATTGCAATAATATCAAGTTTCCTCTCTATGTGCTTAAAATCTTGAAGTTTTGCTTGCTTTACCTTCCTATGCTAATTGATTATTGTTTCCATAAGTTGTTTGCTCACAAAATCCCTATGCATAGTAAGAGGGTTAGACTTAAATGTTCTAGTAATATTCTTCATGATGCTCTCTTTATGTTTCAATTCTTATCCTTTATATGAGCATCATTGAAATCATCATGCCTAGCTAGGGGCGTTAAACGATAGCACTTGTTGGGAGGCAACCCAATTTTATTTTAGTTCCTTGCTTTTTGTTCCTGTTTAGTAATAAATAATTCATCTAGCCTATGTTTAGATGTGGTTTTATGCTTTTAATTAGTGTTTGTGCCAAGTAGAACCTTTGGGAAGACTTGGGGAAAGTCTTGTTGATCATGCTGTAAAAAACAGAAACTTTAGCGCTCACGAGAACTGCTGCCATTTTTATTTGGAGAGTGATATTTAGTTAATTATTTTTGCAGATGATTAATAGACAAATTACTCAGGTCCACCAATTTATTTGAGAATTTTATGAGTTCCATAAGTATACGTTTGATACAGATTACTACAGACTGTTCTGTTTTTGACAGATTCTGTTTTCTATGTGTTGTTTGCTTATTTTAATGAATCTATGTCTAGTAAAAGAGTTTATAAACCATAGATAAGTTGGAATAAATTAGTTCTAACACCAATATAAATAAATAATGAGTTCATTACAGTACCTTGAAGTGGTGATTTATTTTCTTATACTAACGGAGCTTACGAGTTTTCTGTTAAGTTTTGTGTTGTGAAGTTTTCAAGTTTTGGGTAAGGATTCGATGGAATATGAAATAAGGAGTGGCAAGAGCCTAAGCTTGGGGATGCCCGATGCACCCCAAGGTAATATTCAAGTATAGCCAAGAGCCTAAGCTTGGGGATGCCCCGGAAGGCATCCCCTCTTTCGTCTTCGTTCATCGGTAACTTTACTTGGAGCTATATTTTTATTCACCACATGATATGTGTTTCGCTTGGAGCGTCAATTTATTTTGTTAGGATTTGCCTGGTGTTATTTATAATAATGTTTTTCATCTTTTATTTCAATAAAAGTGGCATTGATAGCCTTTACTATGCCTATGTTACAAGTATACATGTTGCTGTTTGAAAACAGAAAGTTTACCGCTGTTGCAATAATTCCCTAGAAAAGTCAGAATGTGATAAAATGTTGAAACCTTTTGAATATTAAGATCTCATAAATTTACTACAGTGGGAATTTTATTTCATAAGTTTTAGAGCTAGGGAAGTATGGATGGTGCAGCATTCTTTACAGACTATCCTGTTTAGGCAGATTGCTGTTATGTTTGCATTGTTTGCATATGTTTGCTTCTTTAATGATTCCATTTGAGGATAGGACTATTAAATATGCAGAGGCATTTAGCATGCAATTTTTAATAATAATTTTAGTGATTTGCTACAGTAGAGTATGATAAGGTTTTTGCAATGGTTTATACTAACTTATCTCATGAGTCCTTGTTGAGTTTTGTGTGGATGAAGCTTTTGACATTTAGGGAGACCGTGATATGAGAGGAATTAAGGAGACACAAAAGCTCAAGCTTGGGGATGCCCAAGGCACCCCAAGATAATATTTCAAGAACTCTCAAGCATCTAAGCTTGGGGATGCCCCGGTTGGCATCCCACCTTTCTTCTTCAACAATTATCGGTTAGTTTCGGTTGATCCTAAGTTTTTGCTTCTTCACATGATGTTTGCCATTCTTAGAATGTAATTTTTTTTGCTTTGCTTGCTGTTTGAATAGAATACCAAGATCTGAAATTATTAAATGTTAGAGAGTCTTCACATAGTTGCATAATTGTTCGACTACTCATTGATCTTCACTTATATCTTTTGGAGTAGTTTGTTGTTTGCTCTAGTGCTTCACTTATATCTTTTAGAGCATGGTGGTAGTATTATTTTGAAGAAATAGATGAACTCTCATGCTTCACTTATATTATTTTGAGAGTCTTAAATAGCATGGTAATTTTCTTAAAATCCTAATATGCTAAGCATAAAAGATTTGTAAGAATTCTCATGAGTGTGTTGAATACTAAGAGAAGTTTGACGATTGATGATTGGTTTGAGATTTGGAGGTAGTGATATCAAAGTTGTGCTAGTTGAGTAGTTGTGAATTTGAGAAATACTTGTGTTGAAGTTTGCAAGTGCCGTAGCATGCACGTATGGTAAACGTTATGTAACAAATTTGAAACATGAGGTGTTATTTGATTGTCCTCCTTATGAGTGGCGGTCGGGGACGAGCGATGGTATTTTCCTACCAATCTATCCCCCTAGGAGCATGCGCGTAGTACTTTGGTTTTTGATGGCTTGTAGATTTTTGCAATAAGTATATGAGTTCTTTATGACTAATGTTGAGTCCATGGATTATACACACTCTCACCCTTCCATCCTTGCTAGCCTCTTCGGTACCGTGCATTGCCCTTTCTCACATTGAGAGTCGGCGCAAACTTCGCCGGTGCATCCAAACCCCGTGATATGATACGCTCTTTCACACATAAACCTACTTATATCTTCCTCAAAACAGCCACCATACCTACCTATTATGGCATTTCCATAGCCATTCCGAGATATATTGCCATGCAACTTTCCACCATTCCGTTTATCATGACACATTCATCATTGTCATATTGCTTAGCATGATCATGTAGTTGACATAGTATTTGTGGCAAAGCCACCGTTCATAATTTTTTCATACTTGTCACTCTTGATTCATTGCATATCCCGGTACACCGCCGGAGGCATCCATATAGAGTCATACTTTGTTCTAGTATCGAGTTGTAATCATTGAGTTGTAAATAAATAGAAGTGTGATGATCATCATTCAATAGAGCATTGTCCCCACAAAAGAGAAAGGCCAAAGAAAAAAAAGAAGGCCGAAAAAACTAAAAAATAAAAAGGGGCAATGTTACTATCCCTTTACCACACTTGTGCTTCAAAGTAGCACCATGATCTTCATTGTAGAGAGTCTCTCATGTTATCACTTTCATATACTAGTGGGAATTTTTCATTATAGAACTTGTCTTGTATATTCCAACAATGGGCCTCCTCAAGTGCCCTAGGTCTTCGTGAGCAAGCAAGTTGGATGCACACCCACTTAGTTTCTTTTGTTGAGCTTTCATACATTTATAGCTCTAGTGCATCTGTTGCATGGCAATCCCTACTCCTCGCATTAACATCAATCGATGGGCATCTCCATAGCCCATTGATTAGCCTCGTTGATGTGAGACTTTCTCCTTTTTGTCTTCTCCACATAACCCCCTCATTATATTTATTCCACCCATAGTGCTATATCCATGGCTCGCGCTCATGTATTGCGTGAAAGTTTATGAGTTTGAGATTACTAAAGTATGAAACAATTGCTTGGCTTGTCATCGGGGTTGTGCATGATGAGAGCATTCTTGTGTGACGAAAATGGAGCATGACTAAACTATATGATTTTGTAGGGATGAACTTTCTTTGGCCATGTTATTTTGAGAAGACATAATTGCTTAGTTAGTATGCTTCAAGTATTATTATTCTTATGCCAAAATGAACTTTTGTCTTGAATCTTTCGGATCTGAATATTCATATCACAAGTAGGAAGAATTACATTGAAATTATGCCAACTAGCATTCCACATCAAAAATTACCTTTTTTATCATTTACCTACTCGAGGACGAGCAGGAATTAAGCTTGGGGATGCTTGATACGTCTCCAACGTATCTATAATTTTTGACGCTCCATTATATATTATCTACTGTTTTGGGCAATATTGGGCTTTATTATCCACTTTTATATTACTTTTGGGAGTAACCTATTAACCGGAGGCCCAGCCCAGATTTGATGTTTTATGCCTATTTCAGTGTTTCGAAGAAAAGGAATATCAAACGGAGTCAAAACGGAACGAAATCAACTGGAGAAGTTATTTTTGGAAGGAAACCTATCGGATAGACTTGGACCCTACGTCAGAAGATGAAGGAGGTGCTCATGAGGGTAGGGGGCGCGCCCGCCCCCAGGGGCGCGCCCCCTGCCTCGTGGCCCCCCTTCGGTCCATCGACGTACTCCTTTCACCCATATATACCTACGTATCGTAAAACTTCCAGAACAGCACATTAGATCGGGAGTTCCGCCGCCAGAAGCCTCCGTAGCCACCAAAAACCAATCTAGACCCGTTCCGGCACCCTGCCGGCGGGGGCAATCCTTCTCCGGTGGCCATCTTCATCATCTCGGTGCTCTCCATGACGAGGAGGGAGTAGTTCTCCCTCGGGGCTGAGGGTATGTACTAGTAGCTATGTGTTTGATCTCTCTCTCTCTCTCTCGTGTTCTTGAGGTGATACAATCTTGATGTATCACGAGCTTTGCTATTATAGTTGGATCCTATGATGTTTTCTCCCCCCTCTACTCTCTTGTAATGAATTGAGTTTCCCCATTGAAGTTATCTTATCGGATTGAGTCTTTAAAGATTTGAGAACACTTCATGTATGTCTTGCCGTGCGTATCTGTGTCGACAATGGGATACCACGTGATTCACTTGATGTATGTTTTGGTGATCAACTTCCGGGTTCCGCCCATGAACCTATGCATTGGGGTTGGCACACGTTTTCTTCGTGATTCTCCGGTAGAACTTTGGGGCACTCTTTGAGGTCCTTTGTGTTGGTTGAATAGATGAATCTGAGATTGTGTGATGCATATCGTATAATCATGACCACGGATACTTGAGGTGACATTGGAGTATCTAGGTGACATTAGGGTTTTGGTTGATTTGTATCTTAAGGTGTTATTCTAGTACGAACTCTAGGGCTGTTTGTGACACTTATAGGAATAGCCCAACGGATTGATTGGAAAGAATAACTTTGAGGTGGTTTCGTACCCTACCATAATCTCTTTGTTCGTTCTCCACTATTAGTGACTTTGGAGTGACTCTTTGTTGCATGTTGAGGGATAGTTTTATGATCCAATTATGTTAGTATTGTTGAGGGAACTTACACTAGCGAAAGTATGAACCCTAGGCCTTGTTTCCTAGCATTGCAATACCATTTACGCTCACTTTTATCACTTGCTACCTTGCTGTTTCTATATTTTCAGATTTCAAATACCTTTATCTACTATCCATATACCACTTGTATCACCATCTCTTCGCCGAACTAGTGCACCTATACAATTTACCATTGTATTGGGTGTGTTGGGGACACAAGAGACTCTTTGTTATTTGGTTGCAGGGTTTCTTGAGAGAGACCATCTTCATCCTACACCTCCAACGGATTGATAACCCTTAGGTCATCCACTTGAGGGAAATTTGCTACTGTTCTACAAACCTCTGCACTTGGAGGCCCAACAACGTCTACAAGAAGAAGGTTGTGTAGTAGACATCAAAGGCTGGCACAGGCTTCAGTCAGTCCGCTCTTGGCGGACTGAACCTTCTTGATCACCGCACTCATAATAGTGCGGTGCTCTTCGTTGATGGAAGCGCCGCGAAGCACTAACAACAGGTCGTCCGGTGCCTCTGGTTGGACAGAGGTCACCAGCACGGATGGCTTGCCCCTCTTGGAAGGGGGCCACCTGCCCGATTCCGGAACCACTGGAGGTTCCGGCGCGGTGTTCGGCCGAGGGCCAAATTTGGAGCCCCTGGGAGCCTTGCTCCCTTTGCTCCTGGAGTCCGGAAGGTCACCTTGAGGCGCCTCCGGGACTATCTCCCCCCGGCTCGGTGCCCCTTGAGACAATACCTCGGCATTGTCCGTAGGGCAAGGAGAGGAGGCGGTTGGAAGTGTATCACTATTCATGTCCGACGAGTCCGAGGAACCGTCCGACGAGGATATGTCGATACGGGCTTGGGGCGGACTACATAATCATATTCGACGTTAGGAGAAGCAGTGTAACAAAAGTATTCTATGAGTTACTCTGGTATCCGAATACTTACGACTTCGACAGGGGCTTGGCCCTGAGCAGCCACTCATCTGCGCCGTCGGTGGCGGTAGTGGAGCAGTCCGGAAGGAGAGTCCTTCCCTTCTTGGACCCTTCGGCCTCCCCGGTTGGGGCGGCCTTCCTTTTCTTGTCTCCCCCGGCTAGAGGGGGAGAATCTTCATCTTCCTTCTCCTCGTTTTCACAGGAGGAGTGCGTCTCGGAATTATCAGACGATGTGTCCGATACCACCTGGCGCCGGGAACTCTTTCGGGTTCTCGTGGCCTTCTTCTTGGTCTTCTCCGGCACCTCATAAGGAGCCAGAGTCCGCATCTCCGTCAGGAGAGCGTCTTCGGGGTCTTCGGGCAGAGGGGCCGGACAGTTAATCTGCTCCGATGTCTCCACCCAGTCCTGTCAAAGGCATGGGAGCTCAGACCCCGCACATGGTTAAGCTATGGGAAATAAATACCCTATGCACAGAGCTTACCAGATTCGCAGGGCGCTTCGCGCTTAGCCCGCGGTCCTCGGTAAGAGAAGGGGGGACCTCGGCGCCCTTGAATAGCACCTTCCAGACATCCTTATGCGTCGTGTCGAAGAGCTCGCACAGAGTCTGGTGCTGGGCCGGGTCGAACTCCCATAAGTTGAAAGCCCGTTTTTGACACGGGAGGATCTGGCGGAAGAGCATGACCTGGACTATGTTGACAAGCTTAAGTTTCTTGCTTGTCATGTTCCGGATACACTTCTGGAGTCCGTCCAGCTCCACCGATGAGCCCCAAGACAGGCCCTTCTCCTTCCAGGAAGTGAGCCACGTGGGGATTCCAGATCGAAACTCGGGGGCCACCACCCATTTGGTGTCGCGCGGCTCGGTGATGTAGAACCACCCCGATTGCCACCCCTTTATGGTCTCCACGAAGGAGCCCTCGAGCCATGTAACGTTGGGCATTTTGCCCACCATGGCTCCGCCGCATTCCGCTTGTTGGCCGCCTACTACCTTCGGCTTGATATTGAAGGTCTTCAGCCATAGGCCGAAGTGGGGACGGATGCGGAGGAAATCCTCGCACACGACGATGAATGCCGAGATGTTGAGGATGAAATTCGGGGACAGATCATGAAAGTCCAGCCCATAATAGAACATAAGGCCGCGGACGAATGGATGGAGGGGAAACCCCAGTCCGTGGACGAAGTGGGGGAGGAAAACCACCCTTTCGTGTGGTTCCGGGGTAGGGACGATCTGCCCCGCGGCTGGCAGCCGGTGCGCAATATCCGCGGCTAAGTATCCGGCTCCACGTAGTTTTTTGATGTGTCCCTCCGTGACGGAGGAGGCCATCCACTTGCCTCCCGCTGCGGACATGTTTGGAGAGAGTTGAGGAGAAATATGTGGACTTGGGCGCTGGAGCTCGAGTGCGCGAGAATGGATGAGAAAGGAGGAAGAAGGCGTGGGTAGAAAAAGGTGAAACCTTATCCCTTTATGAGGGCGGACAAAACTATGCGCCCCACCAGCCTGGTAAAACTCGCTTATCCCCCAAGCGCTGTAATTGATGGCGCGGTTGGGTTACCCAAGTCTCTATTAATGGGAATCCCGTAATAAGGGGACACGATCTCTGCTTCAACAAGACGTGCCAAGGAAACCGCATCGCGAAACACGCTGAGATTGGTTATGAAAAATGATTTGAATAAAGACCTGGTTGTGGTGTGATGCCACACTATGGGGTACGTCAGCAGATTAGATTTGTGTAAATATTATTCCCTCTACGATGGTATGTGGAACTTATTTTGCAGAGCCGGACACGATCCTCGTGTTCAAAATCTTCTATGAAGTATTCGGAGGAGGAACCCGCCTTGGAATGTCGAAAACAATCTGCACGCTGGACTCATCGTCATTGAAGCCTGGTTCAGGGGCTACTGAGGGAGTCCTGGATTAGGGCGTATCCGGACAGCCGGATTATATCCTTTGGCCGGACTGTTGGACTATGAAGATACAAGATTGAAGACTTCGTCCCGTGTCCGGATGGAACTCTCCTTGGCATGGAAGGCAAGCTTGGCAATACAGATATGTAGATCTCCTTCCTTGTAACCGACTCTGTGTAACCCTAGTCCCCTCCAGTGTCTATATAAACCGGAGGGTTTTAGTCCGTAGGACAACAGACAATCATACCATAGGCTAGCTTCTAGGGTTTAGCCTCTCTGGTCTCGTGGTAGATCAACTCTTGTACTACACATATTATCAAGAACAATCAAGCAGGACGTAGGGTTTTACCTCCATCAAGAGGGCCCGAACCTGGGTAAAACATCGTGTCCCCTGCCTCCTGTTACCATCCACCTTAGACGCACAGTTCGGGACCCCCTACCCGAGATCTGCCGGTTTTGACACCGATAGCCTCCTTGGCCGCGTACACGACATGAGCTTTGTTGAGTTTCTCCATCCAGGGCGACTGCCAGGCAGGCTTGTCCTTGTTGCACGAATCCTTCATGTCTCTATAGTAGGGGTCGATGATGGCCTCAGCGAGGTGAACCAGTGAGTCCTTCTCATGCTCCTTGCTGCCCCTGATCTTGTATTGGTCCTGGATGTCGACAAGATTTTGGCAGGCGATGCCCAAATTCTCGAGCGCCTTTACATCATTGGTGATGTCCATCATAGCGAACATGTAGTGGGGGGCTGTTGACAAACCTGGCGAAATGCTCGCAAGGCCTTGTGGCAAGGCAGTACTGGTAGACGAGGACATGGTGGCGCACGCACATCTAGGCGACGGTGACCTTGGGACGAGACCCGGCATGAGCGCGGGTGTATTCGAGGTCGAACCCGGCCACCTTATACTTCTCCTCAGCAAGCAACAGCTACATGATGTGGATGGAGTGCTCCGCCTAGACTGGGTCATTGGTGTACACCACCGAGAGGTCCATGAACCTTCTGTGGGTGTCCACCATGGCACACATGGTGAACTAGTGATCGTCGTCGGCAGCCTCTCAGAGCGCCATTGGAGCCGCGCAGGATACCCTCTAAGAATTTCTCGTGGTGGGTGTGCTTCTTGCAATGGTGGGGCGCGATCGAAAGGTTGAAGAGACACAAGGGTAGGTTAAATGGCCGCTGTAATATATGGGGGACGGCCGGCCTGTAATCGTCACGTCTTGTCACGACGTTCATAGCAGAGGATTCCAGAATCCAGTGCATGCTTGACAACACGCACCCCAGGCGTGGGCTCGAAGAGCCTGTTCCCGCGCTACCGCGCAAGCTTTCCGCCCAGCTAGTTTGGCCACGCGTCGGATAGAAGAGGGACAAATCATGCGCGTTTACTGGCAAAAAGCTTCGTAAAAACAAAGTGTGTGGAAAGACTTCGGTCATAAGTTTACCCTTGGGTGATGAGGTCAAAGTTACATAGAAGGGTGATGATGGACACTCGAGTGTGATAATTAATTCTGCGCTCTACAGTGCACACGGTGGAAGAAACCAACTGTGTGCAATAATGTTGAAGATCGTAGTCGAGTTAGCTATACATACCGTGTGCTGTGAGATCGACAAGGTAAACTGATTCGAGAATGGTTAATAGATCTAAGACCATTGCATATTAAGGTCAAAATAGTGCTAGCAATATACGAGTCTCATATGATGCCATTTCAACGATTGTACCACAAAATCTCGAAATGTTACAAGGTTCAAATTCCAGAGTTATATGGCTCAAATTCGAAGATTACAAGGTTCAAACTGATATTAGAAATGAAATTTAGCTCATCAGCTGCAAACGCTCGCGCTGATGCGCTGAACATGGATATCAGAGAGGTTCAAACTAATACCACCGCTTCTAAGTCTGGCTTCGAAACCTCACAATTTTTGCAAAGGGGTCAGCCACTGAGAAGTCATGTATGGGGTCGACCCGATGACCTCCGATTACTATGTCATCTGAAGTTCCAAAATGAAATTCATCATTTTTGGAGACTACTCCATTCTACCGCAGGCGTTGGCGTTAATCAATAGACCATTCATTTTTGTGAAATAAATGTAGGGCAAACCTCATTTCCTTCAGCACCCTTGCTCTGAGAACAAAGAACCTGGTGAATATAATCTCCGGTAAGGTCCCTCGGTAGGAGTTCAAAGTAATTTCTGAGAGATGCAGATCTAGGCATTCGACGTGCTTGTTATATTGTATCACATTATCCACCACTGGGCCTAATCTTATCTGCAAAAGAAGAAAACGTGTTAGTGCCTACATGCAGTTTTGAACATTACTACAGGCCTAGCTATTTGGTTTGCAGGATTTGTAAAATGCACTAACATGCCATCTTTGATCTGACATGATTAACATGGGCATTTGATTGCATTCTAGAAAAATGTAGCCTTCTTCACAAGAGGTTGGAGTGGATGAAAAGTTCCCTAACATAACTAGTACAGATGAATCCAAAGGAGAAATGCTTATTGATTGTAACCATATGGATCAAGCAACCAATATGGGGGGCATGTATGCACTGAAATCCTCCAAAAGAACCTTCAGAAATCATAGTACATTGTCATTTGATACGTCTCCAACGTATCTATAATTTTTGATTGCTCCATGCTATATTATCTAATGTTTTGGACTACACTGGGCTTTATTTTCCAATTTTATATTATTTTTGGGACTAACCTATTAACCGGAGGCCCATACAAGACTTGTTGTTTTTTTGCCTATTTCAGTGTTTCGAAGAAAAGGAAAATCAAACGGAGTTCAATTGACCTAAAACTTCACGGAACTCATTTTTGGAAGGAAAGAAGCCCAGAAGACTTGGAGTGCACGTCAGGGGATCTACGAGGAGGCCACGAGGGAGGGGGGCGCCCACCCCCTGGGCACGCCCTCCACCCTCGTGGGCCCCTTGTCGCCCCCCTGACGTTCTTCTTCCTCCTATATATCTCCATATACCCTAAAAACATCGGTGCGCACAATAGATCGGGAGTTCCGCCGCCAGAAGCCTCCGTAGCCACCGAAAACCAATCTAGACCCGTTCCGGCACCCTGCCGGAGGGGGCAATCCTTCTCCGGTGGCCATCTTCATCATCCCGGTGCTCTCCATGACGAGGAGGGAGTAGTTCTCCCTCGGGGCTGAGGGTATGTACCAGTAGCTATGTGTTTGATCTCTCTCTCTCTCTCTCGTGTTCTTGAGATGATATGATCTTGATGTATCATGAGCTTTGCTATTATAGTTGGATCCTATGATGTTTTCTCCCTCCTCTACTCTCTTCTAATAGATTGAGTTTCCCCTTTGAAGTTATATTTTCGGATTGAGTCTTTAAAGATTCGAGAACACTTGATGTATGTCTTGCCGTGGATATCTGTGGTGACAATGGGATATCACGTGATTCACTTGACATATGTTTTGGTGATCAACTTGCGGGTTCCGCCCATGAACCTATGCATAGGGGTTGGCACACGTTTCCGTCGTGATTCTCCGGTAGAACTTTGGGGCACTCTTTGAGGTCCTTTGTGTTGGTTGAATAGATGAATCTGAGATTGTGTGATGCATATCGTATAATCATGACCACGGATACTTGAGGTGACATTGGAGTATCTAGGTGACATTAGGGTTTTGGTTGATTTGTGTCTTAAGGTGTTATTCTAGTACGAACTCTAGGGCTGTTTGTGACACTTATAGGAATAGCCCAACAGATTGATTGGAAAGAATAACTTTGAGGTGCTTTCGTACCCTACCATAATCTCTTCGTTCGTTCTCCGCTATTAGTGACTTCGGAGTGACTCTTTGTTGCATGTCGAGGGATAGTTATGTGATCCAATTATGCTATTATTGTTGAGAGGACTTGCACTAGTGAAAGTATGAACCCAAGGCCTTATTTCCTAGCATTGCAATACCGTTTACGCTCACTTTTACCATTAGTTACCTTGCTGTTTTTTATATTTTCAGATTACAAAAACCTATATCTACTATCCATATTGCACTTGTATCACCATCTCTTCACCGAACTAGTGCACCTATACAATTTACCATTGTATTGGGTGTGTTGGGGACACAAGAGACTCTTTGTTATTTGGTTGCAGGGTTGCTTGAGAGAGACCATCTTCATCCTACACCTCCTACGGATTGATAAACCTTAGGTCATCCACTTGAGGGAAATTTTCTACTATCCTACAAACCTCTGCACTTGGAGGCCCAACAATGTCTACAAGAAGAAGGTTGTGTAGTAGACATCAAGCTCTTTTCTGGCGCCGTTGCCGGGGAGGTTAGCATTTGAAGGTATATCTTTAGATCTTGCAATCGAGTCTTTTAGTTTCTTGTTTTATCACTAGTTTAGTTTATAAAAGAAAACTATAAAAAATGGAATTGAGTTTGTCTCATACGCTTCATCTTTTTAATATCTTTCGTGAGTATGATGGAAAGGAAAATTGTGCCAAAGTGTTAGAAGAAGAATGCATTAAAATGTTTGGCACTAAATATTTGAATGATGAGCATGATTGCAATGTTGTTAGTACGAATTCTTTGAATATCCATGATACTAATGATAATTGCACTAGTTATGATGAAAGTGTCTCCTATAAACATGTCAATTTTTGTGGAGTGCATTGGGTTTGTAAGTACACACCAAATAGGGAAGATAGATATTGCAAGAGGCATAAGTACTTAGAAACTTAATTGTTGCAAGAAAGTCTTGATGATTGTGCTAAAAGATTCAATATTTTTTGTGCCCCTTGTGAACTTTGCAATGAACATGGTTATTTAAATCTCCAATGCAAATTGTTTCATGACCGAATCATATCCAAACATTGTGATAATTTGATTACCCTTGAGCATCATAAAGAGCTTAGTCTCCTTTTGGGGTATGAGGAAATGAAACGTATAACTGAGGGTATTCCAAAGTTTAATCTTGATAGATTTCTTGATTTTTATATAGAGAAAATTTATATGTATTGTGCGGTGAATTGTATTGAAAATCCTTATATTGCCAACTACATAAAGAAAATAAAACAAATAGAAGATGAAGAGAATACTAATGAAAGGGAAGAGGCTTCCCAATACCCTCCTATTATTTCTTATGATGAATCACGTAACGAGGAGGAGCCTCCTATTCAACCAATCTCATTAATAAGGATCTCCAAAAAGAGGATTGAACCCACACATGATGTGGTGAAAAAGAAGAAAAGAAAAAGGAAGAGAGGTAAAAAGATGTCTCTCCCAAATAATGCTGCCCCTATTACTATTGTGCCTCATGAAAATATAATTATGGAAGGTAATGATACTTCTTATGATCTTGAAAATCTTTTTGGCACTTGCTTGGAAGAATATGATAATTGCTATACTATTGGTGCTATCCATACTATTAATGATGAGAGTGATTATGCTTATGATATGAAAAGGCCCAAGCTTGGGGATGCTATGTTTGATGAATATGATGTTTTTGAGAATATATTTGATGCAATTAATGTTTGTCCCAAGCTTGGGGATGCTACATTTAATAAAGATAATATTTTTAGTCTCCCAAGTTTTGATATGCAAATTTATAATGATGATAGCATGCCTCCTACTTATGATGATTATTGTGATGATACTTATGCTATAAAAAGTAGTGATTATATTTATAAAACTTGTCATGATTATGATTACCCCTTCTCTGAACATTACTCTTTTAATGTGGAAACAATTTATTGTATTCAAGTCTCTTATGACACTCCCACTATTCCGAATGAGAAGAATTTTGCTTATGTGGAGAGTAGTAAATTTTCTATGCTTGTAGATCATGAAAAGAATGATTTAGGTGCTGGTTATATTGTTGAATTCATTCATGATGCTACTGAAAATTATTATGAGGGAGGAATATATGCTTGTAGGAATGGCAATAATATCAAGTATCCTCCCTATGTCCTTAAAGTTTTGAAGTTATGCTTGTTTTACCTTCCTATGCAAGTTGATCCTTGTTCCCACAAGTTGTTTGCTCACAAAATCCTTATGCATAGGAATAGGGTTAGACTTAAATGTGCTAGTCATATTCTTCATGATGCTCTCTTTATGTTACAATTCTTATTTACTATATGAGCATCATTGAAACCATCATGCCTAGCTAGGGGCGTTAAACGATAGCGCTTGTTGGGAGGCAACCCAATTTTATTTTAGTTCCTTGCTTTTTGTTCCTTTTTTGTAATAAATAATTTATTTATACTCTGTTATTATTGAGTTTTTTTTTTAAATTAGTGTTTGTGCCAAGTAGAACCGTTGGGAAGAGTTGGGGAAAGTCTTGTTGATCATACTGTCAAAAACAGAAACTTTAGCGCTCACGAGAATTGCTGCCATTTTTATTTGGAGAGTGATATTTAGTTAATTATTTTTGAAGATTATTAATAGATTAATTCCTCAGGTCCAGAAATTTATTTGAGAATTTTATGAGTTCCAGAAGTATACGTTTGATCCAGATTACTACAGACTGTTCTGTTTTTGACAGATTCTGTTTTTCATGTGTTGTTTACTTATTTTGATGAATCTATGGCTAGTAAAATAGTTTATAACCCATAGAGAAGTTGGAATACAGTAGGTTTAACACCAATATAAATAAAGAATGAGCTCATTACAGTAACCTGAAGCGGCCTTTTGTTTTCTTTCGCTAACGGAGCTTACGAGTCTTCTGTTAAGTTTTGTGTTGTGAAGTTTTCAAGTTTTGGGTAAGGATTCGATGGACTATGGAATAAGGAGTGGCAAGAGCCTAAGCTTGGGGATGCCCAAGGCACCCCAATGTAATATTCAAGGATAGCTGAGGGAGTCCTGGATTAGGGGGTGTTCGGATAGCCGAACTATACCTTCAGCCGGACTCCTGGACTATGAAGATACAAGATTGAAGACTCCGTCCCGTGTCCGGAAGGGACTTTCCTTGGCGTGGAAGGCAAGCTTGGCGATACGGATGTTCAGATCTCCTACCATTGTAACCGACTCTATGTAACCCTAACCCTCTCCGGTGTCTATATAAACCGGAGGGTTTTAGTCCGTAGGACAACATACACATCAACAATCATACCATAGGCTAGCTTCTAGGGTTTAGCCTCTCTGATCTCGTGGTAGATCTACTCTTGTACTACCCATATCATCAATATTAATCAAGCTGGACGTAGGGTTTTACCTCCATCGAGAGGGCCCGAACCTGGGTAAAACTTCGTGTCCCTTGCCTCCTGTTACCATCCGGCCTAGACGCACAGTTCGGGACCCCCTACCCGAGATCCGCCGGTTTTGACACCGACATTGGTGCTTTCATTGAGAGTTCCTCTGTGCCGTCGCTGTCAGGCCCGATGGCTCCTACGATCATCAATGGCGATGCAGTCCAGGGTGAGACCTTCCTCCCCGGACAGATCTTCAGCTTTGGCGGCTTTGCACTACGGGCCGATTCACTTGGCCATCTAGAGCAGATCGAAAGCTACGCCCCTGGCCGTCAGGTCAGATTCGGAAGTTTAAACTACACGGCTGACATCCGCGGGGACTTGATCTTCGACGGATTCGAACCACTGCCGAGCGTGCCACACTGTCACGACGAGCATGATCTAGCTCTGCCGCCGAACAGTGCCCTAGAGGCCGCACCCGCATCGGCTCCGACCCTTAGTTCGGAGCCAACCGCACCGATCGAGGGTGGGCGGTTGGACGCCACCTCGGGGGCTGTGATCCCAACGGCGGTTGAGCCGAACACCAGCCTCGTACTCTGCAAGACTCGTGACTCCATGGGGCCGGATTCTTCGCCGGACTCCGAACCCTCCGCGCCCCTGCCGATTGAATCCGATTGGGCGCCGATCATGGAGTTCACGGCCGCGGACGTCTTTCAGCACTCGCCTTTCGGCGATATCCTGAATTCACTGAAGTCTCTCTCTTTATCAGGAGAGCCCTGGCCGGACTACGGTCAGCAAGGTTGGAGTACGGACGATGTAGAAATTCAAAACCCACACACCACCCACTTTGTAGCCACTGTCAACGACTTAACCGACATGCTCGACTACGACTCCGAAGACATCGACGGTATGGACGCCGATGAAGGAGATGATGAAGAACCAGCGCCTACTAGGCCCTGGAAAGCCACCTCGTCATATGACATATACATGGTGGACACCCCAAAAGAGGGAGATGGCGATGGAACAGCGGAGGATGACCCCTCCAAGAAACAGCAAAAGCGCCGGCGTCAGCGGCGCCGCTCAAAATCCCGCCAACACAAAAATGGTGATTCCAGCACAGGAGATAATAATACTCCAGAGAGTGCCGAAGAAAACCCCCTCCAGCAAGGTTTAGCACAGGAGGATGGAGAAACCAGCCCTCATGAGAGAGCGGCAGATAGAGAGGTTGAGGACGATAATTATATGCCTCCCTCCAAAGACGAGGCAAGCCTCGACAACGACGAATTCGTCGTGCCAGAGGATCCCATTGAGCAAAAGCGTTTCCAATGCAGGCTTATCGCCACGGCAAGAAGCCTCAAGAAAAAACAGCAACAACTCAGAGCTGATCAAGATTTGCTGGTTGACACATGGACTGAAGTCCTTGCGGCCGAAGAGCATAAACTCGAACGCCCCTCCAAGAGTTACCCAAAGCGCAGGTTGCTACCCCGATTAGAGGAGGAAGCACTTGATGCGGCCGAATGGCCACCTCGTGGCCGCGACAGAGAGGCCTCCCGGCCCTCCACTCAAGCCGCACCCCGTACCAAGGCACGAGAATATGCGCCGGACTTATGAGACATGTTGGAGGACAAGGCAAGGCAAACACGATCGATCTACGGATCGCGTGGGCACCCCACGGCTCGAGACGGTAACCGTCACGCCGGCCACACATTCGGCAGGGCCGAACACAGTAGACAAAGCTCATTGGAGCTACGTCATGATATCGCCCAGTACAGAGGCGCCGCACACCCACTGTGCTTTATAGACGAAATAATGGATCATCAAATCCCCGAGGGTTTCAAACCCGTAAACATCGAATCATATGATGGCACAACAGACCCTGCGGTATGGATCGAGGATTATCTCCTTCATATCCACATGGCCCGCGGCGACGATTTTCATGCCATCAAATACCTCCCACTCAAGCTTAAAGGACCAGCTCGGCATTGGCTCAACAGCTTGCCAACAGGGTCAATCAGTTGTTGGGAGGACCTGGAAGCTGCATTCCTCGACAATTTCCAGGGCACTTATGTGCGACCCCCAGACGCTGATGACCTAAGTCACGTAATCTAGCAGCCAGAGGAATCGGCCAGACAATTCTGGACACGGTTCCTAACAAAGAAAAATCAAATAGTCGACTGTCCGGACGCTGAGGCCCTAGCAGCCTTCAAGCACAATATCCGTGACGAGTGGATGGCCCGACACCTCAGACAGGAAAAGCCAAAATCTATGGAAGCACTCACAACACTCATGACCCGCTTTTGCGCGGGAGAAGACAGCTGGCTCGCTCGTAGCAACAATATGACCAAGAACCCTGGTAGTTCGTACACTAGGGACATTAGTGGCAGGTCGCGTTGCAACAAGCAGAAGCGCCGCATTAACGGCGACAATGCTGAGGATACGGCAGTTAATGCCGGATTCAGAGGCTCTAAATCCGGTCAGCGGAAGAAGCCATTCAAACGGAATCCTAGGGGCCCATCCAGCTTGGACCGAATACTTGACCGCTTGTGCCAAATACATGGCACCCTCGAAAAGCCGGCCAATCACACCAACAACGATTGTTGGGTGTTCAAGCAGGCAGGCCAGTTAAGCGCCGACAATGAAGACAAGGGGCTGCATAGCGATGACGACGGGGAGCCCCGGCCACCGAACAACAATGGACAGAAGGGTTTTCCCCCACAAGTGCGGACGGTGAACATGATATACGCCACCCACGTCCCCAAAAGGGATCGGAAGCGCACGTTAAGGGACGTATACGCGGTAGAGCCAGTCGCCCCAAAGTTCAACGCATGGTCCTCCTGCCCGATCACCTTTGATCGAAGAGACCATCCCACTAGCATCCGTCATGGCGGATTTGCCGCATTGGTTCTAGACCCAATTATTGACAGATTTCATCTCACTAGAGTCCTCATGGACTGCGGCAGCAGCTTGAACCTGCTTTACCAGGATACAGTGCGAAAAATGGGCATCGATCCCTCGAGGATTAAGCCCACCAAAACGACCTTTAAAGGCGTAATACCAGGTGTAGAGGCCAACTGTACAGGCTCAGTCACACTTGAAGTGGTCTTCGGATCCCCGGATAATTTCCGAAGCGAGGAATTGATCTTCGACATAGTCCCATTCCGCAGTGGCTATCATGCACTGCTCGGACGAACCGCATTCGCCAAATTCAATGCGGTATCGCACTACGCATACCTTAAGCTCAAGATGCCAGGCCCTCGTGGAGTAATTACGGTCAATGGAAACACCGAACGCTCCCTCCGAACGGAGGAGCACACGGTGGCCCTTGCAGCGGAAGTACAAAGCAGCCTCTCCAGGCAGTTCTCCAGTCCGGCCATTAAACATCCGGACACCGTCAAGTGCGCCCGGAGTAACCTACAACAAGACCGCCTGGCACGTTTCGAGCAGGCGTACCAATGCGGCCCCAACCCCAACCCTCGCAAAAATGCGACGCCAGTACTTCGCGTCCATAACTACGCTCTGGAAATACCATGGGCATAGGGGGAGGGGCACCATCACGGCACGCCCAAAACACGGCTTAATCTGCACCAGGGGCTGCCGACCTTTTTTTACTTTTCTCTTACTTCCAGGACTCTACTCTCCGGAAGGCCTGTTTGGCAGTTCAATTGCCGCACAAACGACACAAGAACCTGGGAAGCAGGCAAGCCATGCCACATTACGGAAATCCCAGGTGGTCTCTATCACGAGCAGTATACCTGTTTCACATACTATTCCGTAGCTTGCCCCTGGAGCAGACATGTTAAATAGTGCAACTTTTCGTTTATTGCATTACTTATATCGTTCTGCTTTGATCGCAGCTATTTTTAATATACAATGCATAGCTTTTGTCTATTTTTTGCATTATCTTTTTATAAATAAATGTTCCTTAATGACATGTTGCACCCGTACAACTTGGTACGGCCAAAATACGCCACGGGCTTTTAGCACCCCTCAATATGGTGTGAGAAGTCCGAACACTTACACAAGTGCGGCACCCCGAACTTATAGCACTATATGCATCGGCTCCGAATCATGTCTTGGGTCAATAGTTGGGTTTGCCCGGCTCCTATGTTTTGGTGCCTTACGTTCCGCTATATCGGCTAAGGTAGCACTAGGAGAACCACTGCGATTGTGCCCCAGTTGAGCTGGGCCGAGCACCTCAGTGGAGAAAGCTAAAACTGACTGTCATGATGAAGTGAGAGCTGGTCGCTGTTCGAGAGGTTTTTTCGAGTCCCTAAAGACTTATGCCGCTTAGGGCGAGGAGTCAGCTCTGTCCGGCCAAGGCGTGGATAGCGCCCCGAACTCGGTCTTCCGAATACTAGGGGCTTCGCCGAAATTTAAAATTATAGAATTCTATGGCTAAGTGAGAGTGTTCACGCATTATAGTCCGATTGCCTTGTTCGTTGGGCTGAGCGCCTCCCTCGAAGGACCCCAAATATGGGAAAAAGAGTGCCCAGGTTTATCCCCGAACACCCCAGCACTAGCGGCAAGGGGGCAGAAGCCGACGACTCGCCATCTCTCAGTATTGATAAACAGCCGCATAGAAGGTAATATTTTAAATTCAAGCAGCATTGCTCAGCGCATATGAACAAGTTTTCAGCGCACATGACAAACACGAGCGAGTTTTACTCAAAAATTACATCCCTAGTACATTTATCCGCCACAAGGCGGGCACCCTTCAGAACATCCTTATAGTAATTTTTGGGCTTGCGATGCTCTTTCCCTGCTGGTGGACCGTCCTTCACAAGCTTCTCCGCATCCAGCCTGCCCCAGTGCACCTTAGCACGGGCAAAGGCCCTACGGGCACCTTCAATACAGATGGAGCGCTTGATGACTTCGAGCCTTGGACAGGCCTCCACCAGCCGCCGCACCAGCCCAAAATAGCTCCCAGGCAGAGCCTCTCCAGGCCACAGCCGAACTAGGAGGCCCTTCATGGCCTGCTCGGCCGCCTTGTGGAGCTCGACCAGTTGCTTCAGTTGGTCGCTCAGGGGCACGGGGTGTCCGGCCTCAGCATACTGAGACCAGAACACCTTCTCCGTCGAGCTGCCCTCCTCGGCTCGATAGAATGGGGCGGCATCGGATACACTCCGGGGAAGATCTGCAAATGCCCCTGGAGAGCTCCGGATTCGGGTAAGTATCAAGTAACTCACGTTTATGTGTTTACTTTGCATAAAGAATGCCTTACCCGCCACTATCTTCTTCACCTCATCCAACTCCTGGAGGGTCTTCTGGGATTCGGCCTTGGTAGATTTGGCATTTTCAATAGCCACCGCAAGCTCGGACGCTTGCGTCTTCGAGTCACGCTCCAAACTCTCATGTTTTTCCATGAGAGCCTGGAGCTCTTGCCGCACCTTGCCAACCTCGGCCTCATACTTCTCCCGCTCGGTGCGCTCCGAGGCCGAATTCTTCTCGGCCTCGTCCAGCGCTTGCTTAAGGGTCGCCACCTCAGATGTGGCCCCTACAATAGCCACGATAATCCTGTCATTTTTTGCAATTGCACCTTTATATATATATATATATATTTTTAACAAGGTATTTCTTACCTTCATTGTCCTCGAGCTGCTTCTTGGCACGCTCGAGCTCTTTCTCGGACCTTTAGAGGTCCTGCTTTAGCATGTCCACTTCCGCAGTCAGTGCGGCGGACGCAAGCAGGGTAGCCTGCACATGCATATTGACTCATTTTTGTTAGACTCCTGTGAATTCTATTTGATCCTCTATTCGGCTTTTCTTCCCAAACGCCAAACAGAGCATCAGGGGCTACTGTCTATGCGGTACTATTATTTACACTTTCTTTACTTACCTCGAAGCCTGTCAAAAGGCTAGTACAAGCTTCAGTCAGTCCGTTTTTTTGCGGACTGAACCTTCTGGACCACCGCACTCATAATAGCGCGGTGCTCCTCGTCGATGGAGGCGCCTTGGAGCGCCTCCAACATATTGTTCGGCGCCTCCGATTGGACGGACGCCGCCGGCATGGTCGACTTGCTCCTCTTGGAAGGAGGTCCCCCGCCGGACTCCGGAACCTTTGAAGGTTCCGGAACGGTGTCCGGCCTAGAGCCGGACTTGGAGCCCTAGGGGGTTTCATCCCCTTTACTCCTGGAGTCCGGGAGGTCGCCTTGCGGCGCCTCCGGGACCACCTCCTCCCTGCTTGGAACTTGTTGGGACAACACCTCGGTGTCGTCCGTAGGGCGGGGGGAGGAAGCCGTCGGAAGCGAGTTCACATCCGACGAGTCCAGTGAGCCGCTCAACGACGCGTCGAGCCGGTCTTTGGGTGGGCTGCATAAGCATATTCGACATAAGGGAAAGCTGTGCAATAAATGAATACCATGAATTACTCCAGTATCCGGATACTTACGATTTTGCCAGGGGCTTGGACCTGGGCTGCCACTCATCTCCGTCGTCGTCGGAGTCAGCGGAGTAGTCTGGAGGAAGGGTTTTCCCCTTCTTGGACCCTCCGGCCTCCTCAGAGAGGGCGGCCTTCCTTTTCTTCTCTCCTCCCGCTGGAGGGGGAGAGGTTTCTTCTTATTCCTCCTCGTCTTCGCGAGAGGAAGGCGCTTCGGGACCGTCGGATGATGAATCCGACACCTCCTGGCACCGGGCGCTCTTTCGAGTCCCCGTGGCCCTTTTCGTGGCCTTCTTCTCCGGCACCACATAGGGCGTAGCCTCGCCAAGCGAACGTCCACTGGGCCTTTGGGCAAAGGGGCTGGACAGTTAATCTGTCTGGATGTCACCTGCCAATCTTGTCAGCGGAAAGGGAGCTTAGATCCCGCATAGAGTCAAACTATGGAAAACTGATACCCTGTAAAAGGAAAAAACAGCTTACCGCGAGCGCATGACGCTGCGCACTGAATCCGCGATCCTCATTAGTGGATGCGGGAGCCTCGGCGCCCTTGAAAAGCTCCTTCCAGGTATCTTCGTACGTCGTGTCGAAGAGCCTGCTCAGAGTTTGGTGCCGCGCCGGGTCGAACTCCCACAGGTTGAAAGCCCGTCGTTGGCACGGGAGGATCAAGCGGATGAGCATAACCTGGACTACGTTGACAAGTTTGAGCTTCTTGTACGCCAGGGTTTTGACGCATGTTTGGAGTCCGGTCAGCTCTCCTTTTTTACCCCACGACAGGCCCGTCTCTTTCCAGGACGTGAGCCGCGTTGGGGGTCCGGACCGAAACTCAGGGGGTGCGACCCATTCGGCGTCGTGCGGCTCGGTGATGTAAAACCACCCCGATTGCCACCCCTTCAGGGTCTCCACAAAGGAGCCCTCGAGCCATAGGACGTTGGCCATCTTGCCCACCATGGCGCCTCCACACTCCGCCTGGCTGTCGCGCACCACCTTCGGCTTGACGTTGAAGTTCTTCAGCCAGAGCCCGAAATGGGGGCGGATGCGGAGGAAGGCCTCGCACACGACGATAAACGCCGAGATGTTGAGGACGAAGTTCGGGGCCAGATCGTGGAAATCCAGGCCGTAGTAGAACATGAGCCCCCGGACAAATGGGTGGAGAGGGAAGCCCAGTCCGCGGAGGAAATGGGGGAGAAACACCACCCTCTCATGGGGCCTAGGCGTGGGGATGAGCTGCCCCTTCTCGGGGAGCCGGTATGCGATGTCGTTAGATAGGTATCCGGCCTTCCTCAGCTTTTTGATGTGTCCCTCCGTGACGGAGGAGACCATCCACTTGCCTCCCGCTCCGGACATGGCTGGAGAAGGTTGAGGTGGGGAGTGCGGACTTGGGCGCTGGAGCTCGAGTGCGCAAGAATGGATAGGTGAAGGAGGAAGAAGGCGTAGGTGAAAAGGTGGATCTTTATCCCCTTACATGGGTGGACACGACTACATGTCCCCACCAGCCTGGTAAAAGTTGCTTATCTCCAAGCGCCGTAATCAAAGGCGCGGTTGGGTTACCCACGCCCGTATTGATGAGAATCCTGGAATAAGGGGGCACGATCTCTGCTTTGACAAGACGTGCCAAGGAAGCCGCCTCGCATGACGCGTTGAGGTGGGATAATTAAACGACTCAGATAAAGGCTTGGCCGTGGTGTGTCGCACCACGGAATACGTCAGCATATTAGATTTGTGTAAATATTATTCTCTCTATGGCAATTTGTGGAAAACTTATTTTGCACAACCGGACACTATCTTTGTGTTTAAAATCTTCTATGAAGTACTTGGAGGAGGAACCCACCTTGCAATGCCGAAGACAATTTGCGCGCCGGACTCGTCGTCATTGAAGCCTGGTTCAGTGGGCTACTGAGGGAGTCCTGGATTAGGGGGTGTTCGGATAGCCGAACTATACCTTCAGCCGGACTCCTGGACTATGAAGATACAAGATAGAAGACTCCGTCCCGTGTCTGGAAGGGACTTTCCTTGGCGTGGAAGGCAAGCTTGGCGATACGGATGTTCAGATCTCCTACCATTGTAACCGACTCTATGTAACCCTAACCCTCTCTGGTGTCTATATAAACCGGAGGGTTTTAGTCCGTAGGACAACATACACATCAACAATCATACCATAGGCTAGCTTCTAGGGTTTAGCCTCTCTGATCTCGTGGTAGATCTACTCTTGTACTACCCATATCATCAATATTAATAAGGCAGGATGTAGGGTTTTACCTCCATCGAGAGGGCCCGAACCTGGGTAAAACTTCGTGTCCCTTGCCTCCTGTTACCATCCGGCCTAGACGCACAGTTCGGGACCCCCTACCCGAGATCCGCCGGTTTTGACACCGACAATAGCCAAGAGCCTAAGCTTGGGGATGCCCCGGATGGCATCCCCTCTTTCGTCTTCGTTCATCGGTAACTTTACTTGGATCTATATTTTTATTCGCCACATGATATGTGTTTTGCTAGGAGCGTCATTTTATTTTTTTTTATTTTGCTTGATGTTGGAATAAAATACCAAGATCTGAAATTCTTAAATGTTAGAGAGTCTTCGCATAGTTGCATAATTATTCGACTATTCATTGATCTTCACTTATATCTTTCGGAGTAGTTTGTCATTTGCTCTAGTGCTTCACTTATACCTTTTAGAGCATGGTGGTAGTTTTATTTTGAAGAAATGGATGAACTCTCATGCTTCACTTATATTATTTTGAGAGTCTTAAATATCATGGTAATTTGCTTAAAATCCTAATATGCTAGGTATACAAGATTAGTAAAAACTTTCTTATGAGTGTGTTGAATACTAAGAGAAGTTTGATGCTTGATGATTGTTTTGAGATATGGAGGTAATAATATCAAAGTCGTGCTAGTTGAGTAGTTGTGAAATTGAGAAATTCTTGTGTTGAAGTTTGCAAGTCCCGTAGCATGCACGTATGCTAAACGTTGTGTAACAAATTTGAAACATGAGGTGTTATTTGATTGTCTTCCTTATGAGTGGCGGTCGGGGACGAGTGATGGTCTTTTCCTACCAATCTATCCCCCTAGGAGCATGCGCGTAGTGCCGAGGTTTTTGATGACTTGTAGAATTTTGCAATAAGTATGTGAGTTCTTTATGACTAATGTTGAGTCCATGGATTATACACATTCTCACCCTTCCATCCTTGCTAGCCTCTTCGGTACCGTGCATTGCCCTTTCTCACATTGAGAGTTGGTACAAACTTCGCCGGTGCATCCAAACCCCGTGATATGATACTCTCTTTCACACATAAACCTCCTTATATCTTCCTCAAAACAGCCACCATACCTACCTATTATGGCATTTCCATAGCCATTCCGAGATATATTGCCATGCAACTTTCCATCATTCCATTCATCATGACACATTCATCATTGTCATATTGCTTAGCATGATCATGTAGTTGACATAGTATTTGTGGCAAAGCCACCATTCATAATTCTTTCATACATGTCACTCTTGGTTCATTGTATATCCCGGTACACCGCCGGAGGCATTCATATAGAGTCATCTTTTGTTCTAGTATCGAGTTGTAATCATTGAGTTGTAAATAAATAGAAGTGTGATGATCATCATTATTAGAGCATTGTCCCATGTGAGGAATATAAAAAAAGAGAAGGCCCAGAAAAAGAGAAAGGCCATAAAAAAGAAAAGGCCCCAAAAAACGAGAGAAAAAGAGAGAAGGGACAATGCTACTATCCTTTTACCACACTTGTGCTTCAAAGTAGCATCATGATCTTCATAGTAGAGAGTCTCTCATGTTATCACTTTCATATACTAGTGGGAATTTTTCATTATAGAACTTGGCTTGTATATTCCAACAATGGGCCTCCTCAAGTGCCCTAGGTCTCGTGAGCAAGCAAGTTGGATGCACACCCACTAGTTTCTTTTGTTGAGATTTCATACATTTATAGCTCTAGTGCATCTGTTGCATGGCAATCCCTACTCCTTGCATTAACATCAATCGGTGGGCATCTCCATAGCCCATTGATTAGCCTCGTTGATGTGAGACTTTCTCGTTTTTTGTCTTCTCCACATAACCCCCCTCATTATATTCTATTCCACCTATAGTGCTATGTCCATGGCTCGCGCTCATATATTGCGTGAAAGTTTATAGGTTTGAGATTACTAAAGTATGAAACAATTGCTTGGCTTGTCATCGGGGTTGTGCATGATGAGAGCATTCTTGTGTGACGAAAATGAAACATGACTAAACTATATGATTTTGTAGGGATGAACTTTCTTTGGCCATGTTATTTTGAGAAGACATAATTGCTTAGTTAGCATGCTTGAAGTATTATCAATTTTATGTCAATATGAACTTTTGTCTTGAATCTTTCAGATCTGATTATTCATACCACAATTAAGAAGAATTACATTAGAATTATGCCAAGTAGCACTCCGCATCAAAAATTCTGTTTTTATCATTTACCTACTCGAGGACGAGCATGAATTAAGCTTGGGGATGCTTGATATGTCTCCAACGCATCTATAATTTTTGATTGCTCCATGCTATATTATCTACTGTTTTGGACTATACTGGGCTTTATTTTCTACTTTTATATTATTTTTGGGACTAACCTATTAACTGGAGGCCCAGCCCAGAATTGTTGTTTTTTGCCTATTTCAGTGTTTCGAAGAAAAGGAAAATCAAACGGAGTCCAATTGACCTGAAACTTCATGGAACTCATTTTTGGAAGGAAAGAAGCCTAGAAGACTTGGAGTGCACGTCAGGGGATCTACGAGGAGGCCACGAGGCAGGGGGCGCGCCCACCCCCCTGGGCGCGCCCTCCACCCTCGTGGGCTCCTCGTGGCCCCCTGACGTACTTCTTCCTCCTATATATATCTCCATATACCCTAAAAACATCGATGCGCACAATAGATCGGGAGTTCCGCCGCCAGAAGCCTCCGTAGCCACCGAAAACCAATCTAGACCCGTCCCGGCACCCTGCCGGTGGGGGCAATCCTTCTCCAGTGGCCATCATCATCATCCCGGTGCTCTCCATGACGAGGAGGGAGTAGTTCTCCCTCGAGGATGAGGGTATGTACCAGTAGCTATGTGTTTGATCTCTCTCTCTCTCTCTATGTTCTTGAGATGATACGATCTTGATGTATCGCAAGCTTTGCTATTGTATCCTATGATGTTTTCTCCCTCCTCTACTCTCTTGTAATAGATTGAGTTTCCCCTTTGAAGTTATATTATCGGATTGAGTCTTTAAGTATTTGAGAACACTTGATGTATGTCTTGCTGTGGATATCTATGGTGACAATGGGATATCACGTGATTCACTTGGTGTATGTTTTGGTGATCAACTTGCGGGTTCCGCCCATGAACCTATGCATAGGGGTTGGCACAAAGTTTCGTTGTGATTCTGCAGTAGAACTTTGGGGCACTCTTTGAGGTCCTTTGTGTTGGTTGAATAGATGAATCTGAGATTGTGTGATGCATATCGTATAATCATACCCATGGATACTTGAGGTGACATTGGAGTATCTAGGTGACATTAGGGTTTTGGTTGATTTGTGTCTTAAGGTGTTATTATAGTATGAACTCTAGGGCTGTTTGTGACACTTATAGGAATAGCCCAACGGATTGATTGGAAAGAATAACTTTGAGATGGTTTCGTACCCTACCATAATCTCTTCGTTCGTTCTTCGCTATTAGTGACTTCGGAGTGACTCTTTGTTGCATGTTGAGGGATAGTTATGTGATCCAATTATGTTATTATTGTTGAGAGGACTTGCACTAGTGAAAGTATGAACCCTAGGCCTTGTTTCCTAGCATTGCAATACCGTTTACGCTCACTTTTACCATTAGTTACCTTGCTGTTTTTATAATTTCAGATTACAAAAACCTATATCTACTATCCATATTGCACTTGTATCACCATCTCTTCGCCGAACTAGTGCACCTATAAAATTTACCATTGTATTGGGTGTGTTGGGGACACAAGAGACTCTTTGTTATTTTGTTGCAGGGTTGCTTGAGAGATACCATCTTCATCCTACGCCTCCTACGGATTGATAAACCTTAGGTCATCCACTTGAGGGAAATTTGCTACTGTCCTACAAACCTCTGCACTTGGAGGCCCAACAACGTCTACAAGAAGAAGGTTGTGTAGTAGATATCATCATTGTAAACTTGAAAAAAGGTTTCACAAATTGAACTCCCTTATGGTTAACATTTAATAGGAAATGAACATCACCTCGATATATAGCTTCTCCAGGCACGGAAAGCATCTCAGGAAACTGACAACTTGCTCCAGGTCAGGCCCGATAGATTCTAGTGCCAAGACCTTCACTGTGCGGAGTTTTGGGGTCAAGCTTGTCGGAGTCATTTTCCGAATGACAGACAAACATACATCTTCAAAAATAGAAATAATGTTAATTTGTAGAAGGAGAGGTAGAAGGCGGCTATTGTACCTGACCGGGTGTGGATCCAATAACAAGTTCGGAGTATTTGTCAGGCGAGTAGCCCACCACTGTCAATTTTGGTGCAGAAATGACATTGATTCTTGCTGGACCTTCTTGATCAACTACAAGTAATCTCTCAAGTGCAGGTGTGTCCTGGATGACCATACCGTGGTCCACCTTTTGTGGTGTCTTCCTTCCGCACCAGCAACACACATAAATAGTCCGGAGAGTCATGGAGGTGATGTGGAAGGTACTCAACCCATTGATCGCTTGAAGACGAAGGTACTCGAGTGCAGTACAGCCACGGAGCAGGCGCTCCATGTCACCCTTTGAGAGGCGGAGGGCGACGAGCTTGAGGTGCTTCAGTCGTGGTAGAATAAGAGCGGGCGCGTCATTAAGGGGCAGGAAATGGCAGTTCCTGAACTTGGCGACGCGCAGCATGGGCGCAAGGCGGAGTGCTGATGTTGGCAATGACCGCATATGTCCATCATCAAAAGTGAGCTCCTCGAGCTGATCTAGGGCGGGGGATCGGAACCAATCGTCTAGCTTGGCTCGTTCCTTGCCGTTGGAATGGAATTTGCCCATTCTAAGGCCTTTGGTTGGGCCAAGGTGACTGCCGAGGATCTTGGAGAATGCACCCAAGCTTTTGCGATAGCCATGGCAGAGCTCATGGGTGTCGATGAGGTCAAGAGGGCTAGAGTTCCATAGGGGCGCCACCCCCGAGAAAGGAGGGTTGTCCACGCCCCATATTTGACTGGGAGGAGGGAGATGATGACTCTCAACATATCATCGGGGAGGTTGCTGATTAAGTCTAGGCCTGCTGGAGTCACTTGCAGTTTTATCTCGCCCCGCCTCCGCTTGTTGGCAGCCCCGTTCTCCACCTCCGGAGTCTCCTTGTGAGCGGCGCTTTCTGATAGAAATGGGAGTACATGGAATATTTAGTTAAAATAGGCCAATAGAAAAGTGTATTGGTAACTAGAAGTTATTAGGTAGGAATATAGTAAGATAAGGGAGTGGCAATTGATTGCTTAAATACTACACAATTCATTTGACATTGCTGGGTAAGTCAACATATGCAGATAGTTGAAAAGAAAACTTACTTCGAACAAAGTCTGGACGGATGATTTTGTCGAGGAAGTTAGCATATATTCATGACCAGGCCCTTCTCTGTGCAGTGCAATTTTAGTGCCAACGTTTAGTACATAAACATTTGCAATTTCATTCCAAAAGCCAGTGCCAAAATAGGAGTCACCATGTTCATCAAGTCTTCCAGTAGCAACGATTGTAAATCCATGGTTTGGGCGTAGTATGACATTCGTGGAGCCTTGATGTATGTAAAGGAAAAAGTGTGCACTACATAATCTGTTGCATAGCGAGGGATGTCCTGCAGAAAATGGTAGGGTTGTTAAAGAAAATATGGTAACATGCAAATATGGGCCCAAATTGAAAGAACTGTACAACAGTTGAAATCGAAGGACACAAGTCTATAATTAAACAGATAGGGTAAACATGATGTCATGGAAATATGAGAGTAATCGAAAGAACAATACATCATTAATTTGCCTAATATAGAAAGAAGAGGGGGGGGGAATCCCCTTTGACGTATATGGTGCATGTGGCACCTTTTATCCAAATGTAGCAATATTTAGAATATGTTCAGGAAAGTAGGCCATGCCAAACGATTTAGGGTGAGATTGAACATACCACGCGCGTCCTCAAGTTATCTGGTACGATGGGATGGAATCTCTAGCGGCGGTCGGCAAGTCCTGAAGTATCGGCGCACTGTACATTCTATGGATGAAAGAAAACCCTCAAATCAGCTCGAATAAAAATGAATTCATGGCGATTTCCACCGGGTGATTAAAGGAGGCAGATGAACTGGGATAAGAGATGAGATAATATCTCGTTAAATTAGTTACCTTGTCGTCCATGAGAAAGAACCCTTAGTACGGCAAATTCCCCAACCGAGTGGAGCTGGGTCGACCACGGTGTGACGCCCCCGATTTATCGTACACTAATCAATACACGCAAACGTGTATGATCAAGATCAGGGACTCACGGGAAGATATCACAACACAACTCTACAAAAAAATAAGTCATACAAGCATCATATTACAGCCAGGGGCCTCGAGGGCTCGAATACAAGAGCTCGATCAATAGACGAGTCAGCGGAAGCAAACAATATCTGAGTACAAGACATAAGTTAAACAGTTTGCCCTTAAGAAGGCTAGCACAAACTGGGATACAGATCGAAAGAGGCGCAGGCCTCCTGCCTGGGATCCTCCTAAACTACTCCTGGTCGTCGTCAGCGGGCAGCACGTAGTAGTAGGCACCTCCGGTGTAGTAGGAGTCGTCGTCGACGGTGGCGTCTGGCTCCTGGACTCCAGCATCTGGTTGCGACAACCAGAATGAAAGGAAAGGGGGAAAAGGGGGAGAAAGCAACCGTGAGTACTCATCCAAAGTACTCGCAAGCAAGGAGCTACACTACATATGCATGGGTATCAAATGGAGTAAGGGTATCATATGTGGACTGAACTGCAGAAGCCAGAATAAGAGGGGGATAACTAATCCTTTCGAAGACTACACTTCTGGCAGCCTCCGTCTTGCAACATGTAGAAGAGAGTAGACTGAAGTCCTCCAAGTAGCATCGCATAGCATAATCCTAACCGATGATCCTCCCCTCGTCGCCCTGTGAGAGAGCGATCACCGGTTGTATCTGGCACTTGGAAGGGTGTGTTTTATTAAGTATCTGGTTCTAGTTGTCATAAGGTCAAGGTACAACTCCAAGTCGTCCTGTTACCGAAGATCACGGCTATTCGAATAGATTAACTTCCCTGCAGGGGTGCACCACATACCCCAACACGCTCGATCCCATTTGGCCGGACACACTTTCCTGGGTCATGCCCGGCCGCGAAAGATCAACACGTCGCAGCCCCACCTAGGCACAACAGAGAGGTCAGCACGCCGGTCTAAACCTAAGCGCACAGGGGTCTGGGCCCATCGCCCTTAGCACACCTGCACGTTGCGAACGCGGCCGAAAGCAGACCTAGCCTAGTGGCCTTCCAGTCCAATCCGGCGCGCGCCACTCAGTCGCTGACGTCACGAAGGCTTCGGCTGATACCACGACGCCGGGATACCCATAACTACTCCCGCGTAGATGGTTAGTGCGTATAGACCAAATGGCCAAACTCAGATCAAATACCCAGATCTCGTTAAGCGTGTTAAGTATCCGCGAACGCCGACCAGGGCCAGGCCCACCTCTCTCCTAGGTGGTCGGAACCTGCCCTGTCGCTCCGCCTCAAAGATCCACTCGCGGGTGCTCCTACGAGCCGACCCGTCTTTAATCACCACATGTATCATGTATAAAGTAAATAGTATATACCCGTGATCACCTCCCGAGTGATCACGGCCCGATAGTATAGCACAGCAGACGGACAAGAATGTAGGGCCACTGATGATAAACTAGCATCCTATACTAAGCATTAGGATTGCAGGTAAAGGTAACAACAGTAGTAGCAAGGATAGGCTATGCACCAGGATAGGATTAACGGGAAGCAGTAACATGCTACACTACTCTAATGCAAGCAATATAGAGGAGAGTAGGCGATATCTGGTGATCAAGGGGGGGCTTGCCTGGTTGCTCTGGCAAGAGAGAGGGATCGTCAACTCCGTAGTCGTACTGGGTAGCAGCGGCGTCGGTCTCGGTGTCTAGCGAGAGAAGAGGGGGAGAAACAATAAATATTTAAGCAAACAGATGCATAGCGATGCATGACATGACAAGTAGCGGTGCTAGGGGTGCCCTATCGCGGTATGAGGTGATACCGGTGAAGGGCGGAAACATCCGGGAAAGTATCCCCGGTGTTTCGCGTTTTCGGACAGGTGAAACAGAGGGGGAAAGTTGCGTGTTCGCTATGCTAGGGATGCGTGGCGGATAAACGGGCTACGTATTCAAATTCGTCTCGTCGTTCTGAGCAACTTTCATGTAGAAAGTATTTTAATCCGAGTTACGGATTAAAAGATATGATTTTCTAAAGATTTTACTAATTTCTGGAATTTAATTAATTATTTAATTTAATTCGAAATTTGGATTTATGACATCAGCATGATGTCATGCTGACATCACCAGTCAATAGGGGTTGACTGGGTCAACTGATGCGTGGGTCCAGTGGGACCCACCTGTCATACAATGTTAGGTTAATTAGGGTTTAGTTAAACTAATTACTATTTAATTAAGCTAATAGGTTAATTAGATTAATTAATTAAGGTTAACTAATTAATTAATTTAATTAATTAATTAATTAAATTTATTTTTACTTTAATTATTGTTTTATTTATTTTTATATATATTTTTTAACGTTCTGGGGGCGGGCCCCCTTTGTCATAGGCACAGGGGCGATGCGGGTTGCGGGCGCTGGGAGGTACGGGCGTGCGGGCGCTGGGCGCACGCCCACACTACCAGGGGGCGCCGGCCACGGTGGGGCGCCGGAGCAGCACGGCACGGGGACGGGCACGCGTAGGCGCGCGCGGCCAAGGGGGCGCTGCCGGCCGGAGCAGACGAGACGGGGCGGGGTCGCGGGATGGAGCAGAGTCGGTGAGGGGACGAGGTCTAGCAGGGGCGCGACAGGCATGGGTGTACGCCGGAGCAGAGCTCCAGACGCAGCAGTAGGGCGACCGCCAGTGGCTGCGAGGCACTGGTACGGCGAGTAGTGGGAGGCGCGGTGAAGTCAGGGGCTCCGGAGACCGGAGGCGAGCCGGGCGTGATTGTGCGAGGGACGAGCGGCCGGAGCGGGCAACAGGGACTAGGAGAGAAGGAGAGGCCGGGGGCCTCACCAGGAAGTGTAGGGACGGGGCAGCGGGCTCAAGCTCGAGGAGGGTGACGGGGACGACGTGCGGCGGGGCGATGAGGTCCGGCGACGTAGAGGAGGAGGACGGCGAGGTCTGGCGATGGGCAGCGGCGGGACGGCGCGCGTCCACGGCGTCCGGCGAGGAGGGGGTGAGGACGAGCGACGGGGCGGCGGTGGTCGGGATCCGGGGGGGTCAAGCGCCGGTGGGGGGGAGGCGGCGACGGTCGACGGGTGTTGGGGGCCGGCCCGATCCGATCTGGATCGGGTGAGAGGGAGTGACGAGGGAGTGGGGGAAGTGGTGGGTTCGTGCGGGGCAACGGGGATGATCCCGATCCAGATCTGGATCGATGGGGGAAGTGGGGGGGTGGTTGCCCTAGGGTTCGATCGGGGTGGGGAATATGGAGGAGGGGAGTGGGGCGCCGGCTGGGCCGGCCTGGCGGCCCGATGGCCTGCTGGGCCATGGTCCAGCAGGGGGGGGGGATCTTCTATTCCTTTTTTTGTTTAACTGTTTATAACATTTTTCTTTTACGATTTTAATTCATACTATTTTTGTTTTATGAAATATAATTCTAGCACCTAAATTAGTGGTAGTAATTATATTACTGCCACAATTATCCTTTTATTTATTAAAAGTAGTTTTCAATAATTTAATCATTTAAGTGATGATTAAATAAATAATTTAGCTATTGTTTCTATCATTTAGTGCATCTAAGCATTTTATAAAATTTTGGGTTCACCACCCTGATCATATATGATTTATTTGCTACACTTTGAACATTTTAGATTTGACTTTAGAAAACTTTTATCGTTTAACTTTATTTTAAGTTAGAATTCGAAAGGGACGTGATACACCGCAAGATTAAAAATAGTAACCATGGTGACGTGGCATCATTATCGTGAGATTACTGTAGCCTAATTATCCGGGCGTCACAAGAGCAGCATCGAGAAAGTCTATGGCGATAGGCGGCGGCAAGCAGAAGTGGCAAAATGTGGTGGGCTTTGCCGGCAGCCTGGCGGCAGCGGCAGGCGTCGAGCTAAGTGTTTACTGCCGCGATAGGCGGTGCCATGGCATAGACTCGGAGGAGCTTGTGCAGGTGTGAATGAGGAACGTACCAGAGGGGCCGAGGTGGGTGGCGGGTGGGGTGAGGGTTTTTGTGACGTGGGGATGGTGAGGCTTTTCTTTTTTCTTTTTTTGAATTGGGTGGTGAGGGTTTTCTATCCCACAAAGAATTTTGGGGGCGACGGTTTGCTAGAGCGAACCGTGTGTGATTGATGCAGCAGGCAAAATGATAGTCATTGCACACGGTTCCAATTTTGGGAACCGTGTGCGATTGACGTACTACCTCTGTCCTGGTTTATTGGTCCCCCATTGTAATTTTTACCAAAATTTGGCGAAATATTTAACATACTCAGACATAGATAATAAGCGTACACATACGTAAGCATAGTTCAACCGTCATTAAGCATACTCAAGCGTACATAGTTCGATCCATCCCACATCTCATCTCACATGCGGCCGGCATGATCCTGAAGCTTCTCCAGGTACTCGGCGTACGCGTCGTGCACTACCCTGCGAGGATACTTCTGCTTGAAGGAGCCAACGGCCCGTCCTCTTGCATGCGCAAGAACACTTAGATACGCGTCATGAATCTTGTGGTTGCATGGGCATCCATAGTCATCGTTCCAGGTCCTAATACGCCTGTTATGCATTCCCGCATAAAGCTCACTCAGGATTCGCCTCTTGTACCTCCTCTGGGCATCTTCATCCTTGCTGTCCACATCGTCAGACAGCACCTATACATATAGTAAAACAAATTTGGCATCAAATCACTGATTACATGCCGTGAAGTAGGATTAGGAATTTATGGCTATTTATTTATACATATTCAGAGATTATGGTTCGATTTTTAAGCACAATCGTCTATGTACAGACCAATCTTGAAGAAAATAATGGCACAAACAGATGTAGGTCATTCAAAATCAATTGTCAAGTCCTGGCTAGGAATTATTAGCAGGAACACAAACCCTAGTCGGATTACTAGCAGAAATCATTTGCACAGATGACACAACTAATCACTTATCACCTGTACCATTCAAACAATCAATACACTACACGGATCTAACGAAACTTACTCAGATTTCATGGATTGGGAGAACATAACCACAGGATTTCTATTCCAAAAAGGGGGAGGCAGGAGTAACCAGAGAAACCCTATGATCTATTTGACACATAAATGGTTATAGATGACTAACCAGCTGTCCGTCGTCGTCGGAGTCGTCGCCGGAGTGGTCGTCGAAGTCATCGCCGGAGTGGTAGTCAGAGTCGTCGCCGGAGTGGTCATCAGAGTCATCGCCGGAGTGGTCGTCAGAGTCGGTGTGGAACTCCGCCTCCGGCTGTGGAAGCTCGACGCTGTCGATGACGTCAGGGTGCAGCGATAACTCGCCGACGGTGACGGCAACCTCCGTCTCCATCTTCACGCCGTGCTCCGGTGCTTTAGCAGCCCCAGCGTCGCCACTTCCTCCGATGGGGCGCTTCGGTGGCATCCTCATACACTAACGGCTTTGAGGACTGAGAGCGGCGTCGAGGTTGCAAGCAGAGAGAGGATTGTGTGTGCGTAGCGACGATGGGGGGTGTGGCTGCTCGGGCGCACCATTAATATGGAGTACTGGGAGTTGTGGGAGAGAGGCGGGTGGCGGTCAAACCGATGGCTTGCCTCCCAGTGGGCCTGCGCACCGGACTGCTGGCATGCCTAGCAAAGTTTCACACATCTACTCGCACGCCTCCTGATGACACTGCACAGCGAGCACTCCTCCATCAATTCACACACCTGCACACACGCCTCCCTGTCTACGTGCGTGGCGGACTGCTCGAATGCGTCCCGTCAACTCACGCCTGCTCGCACGCCACACGGGTTGCGCGGCGGCACATATATTGTTTTTCTATTTGGATGATTAATGCTGCCACTTTATTGCTTAGCCGAAGCATGGCACATTTCCATTGTTGGTCTAACGCTCATGGTTTGAATAAATAATCCGTTTGGGTATTGGTTCCCAATTATTAATAATCTCCCGTCTGTAATTAGATAAAGATTACATCAAAACTGGTCTCAAATTTGACAAGTACAATGCCACTTTGTATTGGTGTCCATATGACAACACGATAAGTTTCATGAACTTCAAATAAGTTTTGGATGTACTAGAATTTAAAAATCAAGATTCTCAATGTTTGAAATTTGTTGCACGGGGAGTAAACATGCACCAGTGAGACACATGTGTTTTTGCAATCCATTTAGGTGCACTGTCATGTGTGCACGTAGCTCAAATTTAAATTTTTGCACATTATACCCATAGAAAATCAATCAATGTACTAAAACGTCTTAATGATCTCTGTGAATTTTTTGAAATTAAAACGTCCCTCCTTTGGTAACATGTATGTTCACCGTGAGATAATTAATTTAACATGCATCGTAGTTGCGATGGATTCATGGTGTTTATGTGGATGTGTGCGTTTAGGGGTGGCGGGTGGCTCACAGTACACTACGAGTTGTGAGCCACCGTGTGGGTTGGCCGTTTTGTTAGGCAGGCTGGTGCCACAGTAGAGTCGTGAAATCGTTATTTAAAACATTACACAACCCTTCCATACATAAATGTTATGGCCACATGCAGTCGATGGTTGTCCTACACGACACTCGATACTCGCGTGTCACGCTTTCTGTGGGCCCGTGAGGTCGTCGTCCATCACTTTGACGAACAGCCGGCAGTGAGGTTAATTTGACCAGCAAGGTATAATCTTTTTTGTTTGTGTTATGGTGGTATATAGTACGAGTCGAAGAGGTGGGAGGGGACTAGCATATATACTATACGTATGTGTTCGTGAACAAGTACACCTCACTTAGTGTAGGGAATTTTTGGTTACTGAGGCACGTGCCACATCAAAATTGTGAAATTGGTTATTCAAACATCACACAACACCTTTTTGGGCCACATGCATATATATATCCTAGCTAGGACACTCATGTGTGACACTTCCATCTGTGGGCCCACAAGGCCATCGTCGATGCATGCATGCATGCATCACTTTGACCTACATCAGGAGAGGTTAATTAATTTCACCATCGATGAGGATTCTTTTGGGATGTACATATATTATGGCAGGAGCATATAGTATGCGGGGAAGAGGGGGGAAGGGGACCATCATATGTAGTACGCTTGATATGAACCTCTCTCTGTGTGGGTGCATGGTTTATGGTTTTGAGGCATGTGGCACATCACAGTTGTGCATTTTGGGTATTCAACATATATATGTTTGGCCCACATGCAAAGCGGTGGTAGTTGTCCTCTCGCACCCACTTAAGCGATTATCAGCGATATCGATGCTTTCCATCTGTGGGCCTGCTTGGTCCATCACTTCTTTTTGCCTGACAACAAGAGAGGTTAATTTGACTTAGGAGGGGATTATTATTTTTGCTTTGGGATGACATGCATGATACACTTTGAGCACAGACATCGAGTCAAAGTGGCTAGTATAACGACACCATCATGAATCGATCTCGCTCTGTGTGGGGAGCTAGTGTATGATTTTTGACACACACGCCAGATCAATGTTGTGTATTCAAACATGCATGCACGCATCACCTCCATACATATGCATGTAGTGGTTGCCTTCGAACGATACACTCCCTCACATGGTTATCGGCGACAAGCCTATATATTTGTGGGCCCGCGTAGACATCCATGATCACCTTGACCAACAACAAGATAGGTTACCATGGCGGATTCTTCATTTGTTTAGTGTTATTGTAGTATAAGTCATGGTGAGATTCGGACCTAATTAAGTTTGAGCGCATATAATATGCACGCATGCATGCATATATGAATCCCCGTCGTTGGCTTGAAGTGTGGTGTAACATACATATGCATCGTCAACCTAACCCTCACTCAGTGTGGGGATTTCTAGTTAAAATCACGGTGCCACATCAAAGTTGTTCATTGTTACTCAAACACACACCTCTCCATACATACGTTTGGGCCACACGCATGCAGTGGTTGTCTTCGGGGACTAGCTAATTGCATGATTATTGGCGAGCTAATTCATCTCCGGGGTCGCATGGATGGCCATCACTTTGACCAACAACAAGAGAGAGGTTGTATGACCAAGGTGGATTATTCTTGGTCCGTTTTAGGATCCATCTTGGTGAGATATATGCCTCTCTGGCCCGCTGACTAAAAGTGTGTGTGTAGGGGGGGATGGTTGCTACATCGCACTTTGCTAGGTGAACCTCGGTAGGGGGGCATGCATTCACAGCTTAATTAGGATTCCATTCATGGCGACACAAGGGGGGTGGGGGGCTGCTAGCTACTTCGCACTTTGCTAGGTGAACCTCGGTTGGGGGGGGGAGCATGCTCATAGCTTAGGATTCTGTAACGCCCTGAGACCGTTGCGCCAGGTGTCTTCCAGCTATTCGCCGACGTTGCCATGTCATTTGCTCGCGTGTTGCATTTTGCCATGTCATCGTCCGCATTGCATCATCATGTTTTCGAAACTTGCATCCGTCCCGGTCTCCTTGTTCTCTCCGTTGTCCGTTCTGAGCCCAACCACACTCGCACACGCCCACGGCACGTCCGAAATATTATTTTATAAGTGGCCGAAAAATGTTCTTGGAATGGGTTGAAAGTTGACATGCGTTGTTGTTATGTTGTCAGTAGACCGCCTGTCAAGTTTCATCGCATTCGGAGTTCGTTTGATAGCCCAACCGTTAAACTATAGCGGCAGTATAGCCGGTCTAACGTCGGACGTTTTCGGTTTCCGAAAACTGTTGTCAGGCTTCCCTCTCTTTCCTCCCTAGACCGTCTACACAGTCCACTACCTACCGCCAGGCCCAACCTAACCTCTCCCGTCAGCCCGCGGCCCTCCTCGCGCGCGCGTCCGAAAGCTGTCCCGGACCCGACCCGGGCAGTCGTCACCGTTGGATCCGGATCATCCCCAAACGTCCCTAAAACATCTTCATTTTGTTCATTGGACTCCCTGGCCTATTTCTTTCGTCCGTCCGATTACGATCGGAGGGGATAATAGCCCCTACCCAATTCCCACCTACTATATATAGCAGATAAACTCCTAACCCTAAATTTAGGGACAATGTCCCATCCATCTCCTCAACCGCCGCCGCTACTCTCTCCCTTGGGATCCTCCTAGATCCCCTCCTCATCTCCTCCCGCACCAACCTCAGCTCCATCTCGTCTTTCAGTGCCGGGCCAACCAGCATCGCCGCTGCCACCAGCCACACTGGATCGATCCAGCGGCCAGGGAACAGTGACCCCGCGCCGCCCCGTCACGCCACCTCTCCCTTCCTTCTTCCCGTTTCTTCCTTCTCCTCTCGCATCTGGCTCCCTCTCCTTTTCCCTCGTAGAAGCCCGCCATGGCGTCTAGGAGGCTTCAGGAACCAGCAGCTCCAGTTTCACGTCGGATCCACCAGGGAACAGACGGATCCATCGTCCTCGACCCCATGACCTCCTCCTCCATGCCTCCCCATCATCATCTTCGGTGCCAAGCTGCCGCCAAGCTTTGCCTCGCCGGAGTTCCCGCGCCAAGACACCTCGGCCTCCTCCAACCCTGTTGAGGCGTGCCACCACACCGACGAGCCAGACCCTCCCCGTCGCGCAGCATTTCTCCGGAGCCCCAGACGCACCAGGCCGCCACTGCATCCCCTGCTTCCCGCCGGCCGGCCTCTGCTTCTCTCCGGCCGGCCACTGCTTCCTCTTCATCGAGCAGGAACTCGCTCGCTCCAGCACGCCCCACGCCGCGCCAAGGCCCTCTTCGCCCGGATCCCGTCGCTGGCCTCCAGCATCAGCTGCGCCTCCTCTGTGACCCGCAACCCCTACGCTCCGTTGACCTCACCGTCTCGCTAAGGCTGGCCTATGCCGTCTGTTCCTCTGCACCGGGAGAGGCGGGTTCGTCCGCATCGATCTCGCGCGGTCAACGCACGCATCGCCAGCCGCTCGGCGCCCTGCTTCAGCCCGCCAGATCCGCCGGCCTGTTGGCCCATGGGTGAGCAGGCTAACAGCCCCTCTCCTGTGCTCCTAATGGGCCAGCTAGATACGGACCGTTTCGTGTTTTTTTCCTTAGAACGTTTTTCCTATTTTTTCGAGAGAGTGCAGTTTTACAGTAAAGCCCTTGCACTTCATGCATATCCTAACTTCACAACTGTGCATCAGAATTAAACAAACTTAATATGTAAAGTGCTTAGAATTTTGTGTAGTTTAATAATGTGCCTTTTTCATCCATTTTTAAAATGTTGTTTGCTTTATTTTACATAATGCCATGTTAAAAATGCTTTAATTCATAACTAAATAACCGTAGCTCGGATTTAAATAAACTTTATATGTAAATGGGGTAGGAAAATGCCTAGTTTAACATGGTGTACTTACTTTGCATGTTTAACAACTCTAAAATATGGTTTAGGGCAGAACAGTACCAAATCAAAAATATGCATATGAGGTTTTCCGGACTTGTTGTTTGTTGTTCCGGCCTCATTTAAACTTACCTAGATAGGTAGTTTTCATATGCTTCATCCCTTGCCATGTTTTAAAAAACATTTAATATTGTTGAGTACATAAACATGCGAGAACTAAATAACTGACATGGTGTTTCGTCAATATGCATATTGAGCTCCACTTAATTTGTAGTTCTGTTTGTGCACTTTGCCATGTCATGCCTCATTATACCAGACATGCATCATACTTGGTTGTGCATCATGCCATGCTTATGTGATGGTTGTTTACTATGTTGTTTGCTTCTTTTCGGGTTGCTTCTCTCGTTAGCTTCCGTTTCGTTTCGGAGTTGTGAGGATCCGTTCGACTACGTCTGTTTGTCTTCTTCATGGACTCGTTCTTCTTTCTTGCGGGATCTCAGGCAAGATGACCATACCCTCGAAATCACTTCTATCTTTGCTTGCTAGTTGTTCGCTCTATTGCTATGCCGCGATACCTACCACTTGCTATATCATGCCTCTAATATTGCCATGTCAAGCCTCTAACCCACTTTTCCTAGCAAACTGTTGTTTGTCTATGTTACCGCTTTGCTCAGCTCCTCTTATAGCATTGCTAGTTGCAGGTGAAGTTGAAGTTTGTTCCATGTTGAAACATGGATATTGTTGGGATATCACAATATTTCTTATTTAATTAATGCATCTATATACTTGGTAAAGGGTGGAAGGCTCGGCCTTATGCCCGGTGTTTTTTCCCACTCTTGTCGCCCTAGTTTCCGTCATACAGGTGTTATCTTCCTTGATTTTGCGTTCCTTACGTGGTTGGGTGTTATGGGAACCCCTTGACAGTTCCCTTTGAATAAAACTCCTCCAGCAAGGCCCAACCTTGGTTTTACCATTTGCCTCACCACCACCTACTTTTCCCTTGGGAGTCACGCTCCCGAGGGTCATCTTTATTTTAACCCCTCGGGCCAGTGCTTGTCTAAGTGTTGGTCCGAACCTGTCAGCTGCCGGTGGCCACCAGGGGCAACTCTGGGTTGGCCTACCGGAATCTTGGACAATCCGGTGTTTCCCTGAGCACGAGATATGTGCAGCTCCTATCGGGATGTCGGCGCATTGGGCGGTCTTGCTGGTCTTGTTTTACCATTGTCAAAATGTCTTGTAACCGGGATTCCGAGTCTGATCGGGTCTTCCTGGGAGAAGGAATATCCTTCGTTGACCATGAGAGCTTGTGATGGGCTAAGTTGGGACACCCCTGCAGGGTTTTGAACTTTCGAAAGCCGTGCCCGTGGTTATGTGGCAGATGGGAATTTGTTAATATCCGGTTGTAGAGAACTTGAAACTTAACTTAATTAAAATGAATCAACCGCGTGTGTAGCCGTGATGGTTTCTTCTCGGCGGAGTCCGGGAAGTGAACAAGGTTCTTGTGTTATGTTTGTGCATAAGTAGTTTCAGGATCACTTCTTGATCACTTCTAGTTGACGACCGTGCTTTGCTTCTCTTCTCGCTCTTATTTGCGTATGTTAGCCACCATATATGCTTAGTGCTTGATGCAGCTTCACCTCATTACTCTTTCGTACCCATGAGCTTAAATAGTCTTGATCTCGCGGGTGTGAGATTGCCGAGTCCTCGTGGCTCACAGATACTTCCAAACAGTTGCAGGTGCCGATGATTCCAATGCAGATGACGCAACCGAGCTTAGGTGGGAGCTCAATGAAGATCTTGTTCGTTGTGTTGTGTTGTTTCCTATTGATCAGTAGTGGAGCCCAGTTGGGACGACCGGGGATCTAGCATTTGGGGTTATCTTCTTTTATTTTGGTTCTGTAGTCGGACCTTGATTGTATTCTGGTTGATGTATGTTTAACCTGTATTTGTGTGAAGTGGCGATTGTAAGCCAACTCTTTATCCCTTTCTTATTCAGTACATGGGATGTGTGAAGATTACCCCTCTTGCAACAAGCCTACCATGCGCCTATTCCACTAAGTCGTGCCCCGACATGTGGGAGATATAGCCGCATTGTGGGTGTAACTGATTCCCTTCATGGCGACACGAGGGGGGCTGCTAGCTACTTCGCACTTTGCTAGGTGAACCTCGGTTGGGGTGGGGGCATGTGCATTCACGGCTTAGGATTCCCTTCGTGCCGACACGAGGGAGGGGTGGCTGCTAGCTACTTCACACTTTTCTAGGGTGAACCTCGGTTGGGGGGCATGCATTCATAACTTAGCTAGGATTCCCTTCGTGCCGACACAAGGGAGGGGGGCTGCTAGCTACTTCGCACTTTGCTAGGTGAACCTCGGTTGGGGGGGCATGCATTCATAGCTTAGGAATCCCTTCGTGCCGACATGAGAGAGGGGGGCTGCTAGCTCTACTTCACACTTTGCTAGGTGAACCTCCGTTGGGGGGCATGCATTCATAGCTTAGGATTCCCTTCGTGCCGACACGAGGGAGGGGGGCTGATAGCTACTTCACACTTTGCTACGGTGAACCTCAGTTGGGGGGCATGCATTCATATATAGCTTAGGATTCTCTTTGTGTCGACACGAGGGAGGAGGGGGGCTGCTAGCTACTTCGCACTTTGCTAGGTGCACCTCGGTTGAGGGGGAGGGGGCATGCATTCATATATAGCTTAGGATTCCCTTCGTGACGACACGGGGGAGGAGGGGGATGCTAGCTACTTCGCACTTTGCTAGGTGAACCTCGGTTGAGGGGGAGGGGGCATGCATTCATAGCTTAGGATTCCCTTTGTGCCGACACGAGAGGGTGGGAGCAAGCAATACCGTGCGCTTTGCGAGAGAGGTGCCACATCGAAGTTGCATTTGGTATTTGAAAATCAAACCACCCTTTTGATACATAAATTTGGTCCACATGCAAGTGTGTTTGTGTTCTGACCATCTTCCGCGTCATTTTTCGCCAAATTTATGAACATTAAACAAGTCGGATGATGCAACAGACACGGTTCACTCAAATTAAGCGTGTGCCACGCCGGTGCACCTGTCACGCACACATCCGCACAGTACATTGGGCTCCACGAGACTCCCCTCTCAAAAATATCTGCTCGCTTCGAGGGTTTTTCTGTTTCATAACACACGGTGGTTATCTCCGGACCGTGTGCGATGTTTCTTGTTCCCAATCCCGCCTGCATCAAAAATATCTGCCTGCCTCGTGGGTTTTTCTTTTTCATAACACACGGTTGTTATCTCCGGACCGTGTGCGATGCACTATCAACAAAATTTTCAATAGCCCGACATTTCACTCCCGCGTAGTAAAATTTTCAGTACCCACGTCATTTCCTCAAACACCACGCGCCCCTCCACACACACACACACACACACACCAAAACCTCCTCAAGCGTGCGCGCGCGGGCGTGTGCGCACACACACACACACCCTCCCTCGCTCGAAACCCTACCAAAGTCCCCGCCGCTGTCGCCACCGCAAGGCCTCCATTGTCAACATCTGCCGGTTTGCCCGTGCAGCTTACCCACCAATCTCCATACCCAGGCCGCCCTGAGTTTCTTAGATGATGCCTGCCAAACGCCCCCTTTCCCATAGATCCCCATCCCCATCCCCCACTCCAGAGTGTCACAGTCTAAGCCCGGCTATGCTTGCCCTAGAGCTCGAGGAGCGACTGGCCCAAAAGAGGTGTATAGTGGTCTCTTCGCCCGACGTCGCCAAGGAAGCTGACGACCATTACTGGCGGCAGGCACTCAAGCAGCGCGCTAGAGTATGCGGGCATGTCTCATCCGCCGGCTACGACATCAAAGTCATCGAGAGCGACGCCCTGAGGCGGGCTGTGTCACATGTCAAGTGGCCCACCCCAACCCGGGTTCAACCGTTGTTGATCTCATCCATGGCCCCACTGCTGATCTCCTCTGGCTTGCTGTCAACAACTTGCCATTCTACATCGCTATCAAGCCCCTTTTGTCATTTCTGAAGGACACGTTCTGCGACGCTGGCTTGGGATCCACAGCTTCCAAGTCAGACCTCATTGACGGCGACCACGAGGAGGGCACCCTCTCCGGCTCTTCCAAGGGGAAAGAGCCCATCTGCTCTTCCAAGGGGAAAGCGCCTGTCTGCGATATCAGGGAGGGCACCCTACAGTCGTGCTCTTCCAAGGGGAAGGAGCCCATCTGCGACAACATGGAGCGCATCCAGGGTCCGTGCTCTTCCCACGGGAACGAGCCCATCTGTGACAAGTGAGGAAACCCATTTGTTTATTTCAGTTGTTCACAATGTGATGCTCTATATGTGCAATTATTTACCGTGCAGTACATTTCATCAATCCAGTTTTAAACATACCGATAGGAATGCATATATTTGCTTGCTGTTAAGCCTGTTATAGCTAGCATATGCCTCTTTTAATGTTTTTTGATTGTTCAGTTGTTTGTAGTTAGCATATGTTCAGTTTCAAATTCTATCTTTGGTTGTTCGTAGTATGCCTTGTTTATTCCAGTTATTCACAACATGATGTTCTATATGTGCAAGTATGAACTGTGCAGTTCAATTTCATCAGTACCAGTTTCAACAATACCACTATGAATGACTACATTTGGTTGCTGCATCTTGTAGTTAACATGCCTTTCCATTTTTATTTAACCATAACTAGTTTACTTAGACCGGCACAATACCAGTTTGAATGACCATGTTTGCTTGTTGTTAAATGTTAGGCCTATTGTAGTTAGCACACCTTTTCCACTTGTTTTGCCTTACTAGCATGCTTAAGCCTGCACACTGAAGCTATCTTTTGGAGATTATTTTGTCTGCCATGTGTAATTTTGGTTGATGTTTAGCCTGTTGTGCTTAACATGCTTCTTGATGTACCTACACAGGACAATTTTGGGAACGACTGCTGTTTTCCATTGAGGTTAGTTTCATCCCATGGCTTATATCAGCTCACTGTTCAGGATATCCGTAGCTGGTACCATATAGGCCGGCGGCTGATAAGGAACTAATCGGTGAATCGGACTTTTAACTAAATATATCTGCAACCCATTTTTCCTTAGGTTAACTAGGGCCATATGTAATATATTTGAGGCTACATAGCAACATGCACTATACTTAATGTCTAAATATGCAATCCTAGGCTACATAGCAACAAGGAAGAGTGTTACATTAATGTTCTAATGATGTCTAGATATACGTAGAAGAGCAGTAGCAACAACAACAACAACAACGCAGCCTTGGTTGGATACTCAACTTAGCTAGAGGTTAGAGTTAGTTTCTAGGTCATTACTAACCCTGAACTAACTCCATCCAAAGAGTTGTTTGGATGGGAGGGTTAGATTGACAATAAATGCACTAGGAGAACTAGCTCCAATTAGAACCTCTTGGGTTGGATACTAGTTTTTTGGGTGGGTTATAGATGCAACTAGCTCAAACTAGCCCTCATGTTTAGATATACTTTAGGGCTATTTGAGCCTGAACTAGCTCAAACTAACTGTAACCCGTGGATACAGCAGCAGATAATTTTTAAGAACAAACTAAACTCCTTCCGGCCCATAATATAAGATGTTAATTAATCTAATATGTGAGTATATTGGATGTTATAAGATACTCCCTCCATTCCTAAATATTTGTTCTTTTTAGTGATTTCAAATGGACTACCACATACGGATGTATATAGACATATTATAAAAGAGTGTTGTACTACATCATTGTGCCATTGCTGTCTAGCTTCTAATATTAACTTGGTGCTTTTAGGTACATATGTCATTGGTAAAGATTCGTGTTTCGACCCTTTCTGCGTATGGGGCAATGAGATATCGATGAACCAGCATCAAGTGAGGAAGCTGATAAATATTGTTAGTAAAATGGGTCCAAAGATGGCAATTAAACTATTTGTTTACACTTTATACAAGACAACAACGAACTGCAGGATGGTAAGTAAGAATTCTGCAACCTTCTTTTTACTGCCCATAATGAGTTGTGTTAGATGACAATGTCTGAAATCTTATTCCTTTGTAGTGGTTGCCAAAGCAGTTTACTCAAGATTACCTCTCAAACTACATGATTGGTGGGCATGCAAAGGTTAAAGTTTTTCTACCAGAACACGATGATTATCTAGATGTTTTCATGAAGACTATGAAGGATGGGCGGTCGGCCATCACAAGGGGTTGGACTAGAGTCATGCGTCCCTTCTGCATGGAGGAGGGCACAATATGGGCATTCCGCTTCACCTTGTTCAGCAACCAGAATATATTTCACCTCTTTCTTTACCGTCTTTAATAGTACAAGCATATAACTGTGGTTCATCATTCTTTATTTGGTTCTTATGTAATTCTTGAACATATGTACCTATGAATCGAATAGTGCATTGGTTGTTTGAACCTGATGGATATGAATAAAGTTGTTGCATACATTAAAATTCAAATCCAAATCTGGTACAATTTGGAAAAGCAGCAATTAAATTACGGTGAAATTATGTTCTCCAGGTTGTTACGGCACACACGGTTGGTAAAGCACAAACGTTTGCGATATGCACCATAATCCGAGACAGTTCACAGAGAGGAAACGTGTGCAAGCATGCACACAGTTGCCATTTGCAAAGCGTGAGCGATGTCAGGTAATATCACAAACGGTGCGGGCAAACTAAACGTTTGTGTTAGTTGCCTTATCGTACACGATTCACAACCATGAACTGTTTCTGATGAAGTATGCATCGTAAACGTTGCACCACAGAATAGCGTGTGCGATAGTTGTCGTGTACGATGATGTTACGACGGTCCGATGTTTTGTAATCCTGTTCAACACTCGTACAACGATTAGCTAATCTTCTTAACGGTGAACCGTTTGTGATGGGCCGCGCATCATACACGTTCTATAATAGTGAACCGTTTGTGATGGACCACACATCGTAAACGTAGCACCACATAATACCGACTGCGATGGCAATGAGAGTAGAAACGAGTAGGAGTACTCTAGAGGCCCTATCCCCGAGGTTTCTGGGTCGTGTGGGAAGGACCCCCTATCGCCCACACTCACTTGGCGACGGTTCCAAATGTCGTCCTGGAAAGGGGTTTTAAACCGTTTGTTTAGGACCGACGCGCACCAGTGCATCCCATGATCCCTATTAATATACAAGTGGATTGGATCTAGATTAGATTGCTCACCATCATAATGCAATAGAGAGGATTGTTAGTGAAGCGTGTTGATGCAGATTCCCACCGCTAGTGTGACGCCCCGAGACCGATGCTCCAGATGTCTTCCAGTTATTCCTCGTCGTTTCCATGTCATTCACTTGCGTGTTGCACCTTTCCATGTCACCATATGCATTTCATCCGCATGTTTTTCAAAACTTGCATCCGTCCATAGTTGTCCAGTCTCCCAATTCTCTCCATTGTCCGTTCTGAGTCCAACCACACTCGCACGCGCCCCCGGCACCTCTGGAATATTATTTTATAAGTGAGTTAAACACATTCTCGGAATGGGTTGAGAGTTGGCGTGCGACCTTGTTTTATTGTAGGTAGACCGCCTGCCAGATTTCATCGCATTCGGAGTCCGTTTGATGCCCAACGGATAACTATAGGGACACTATAGCCGGTGAAACGTCAGACGTTTTCGGTATCCGAAAACCATTGTCGGGCTGCACTGCTTCCCACTCATCTCAGCCCAACCCCTCTTCACAACCAACTAGGCCTGCCTAATCCCCCCTCTTGATCGGAACCATCGGATCGTGATCGGAGGGTCTGAAACCCCCCTAAAACCCCCTAACACTAACCCCTGCCTATTTAAGCAGCTCCTACCCCTCCATTTTTGGAAACCCTAACTCCTAGCCTCCACCTACCTCTAGCCAGCCACCGCCCTCCTCCAAATCCGTGCTGGCCGCCCCTTCTCCACCACTTGGCACCGTCCCAGCGGGCAACTGCCATCAGCACCGCTGCCCGCGGCCACTCAAGAGGCGCCACGTTGCCTCCTGCCTGCCACCTCGCTGCGGCCCTCCGGGCCCATGGGGAGCCCTCCCTGGGCCACAACCGGCCGTGCCACCGTGGTACGAGCCCCTCTATGGCCGCTCGCTCCGCCTTGCTGGAAGGTCGCCTCCGCCGCCAGACCCTAGGAGCACCACCACGCCTCTGCGCTCAAGCCTCCCGCAAGCCCGAGAGAGTGCCCCGCTGCTCTCCCTAACCTACTACGACCCACGCCACCCCGTCGCCGTCCTGCTACTGGCAGCCGCACCGGCGAGCACGCGCCGCCGGACATCCTCTGCCAAATCCATGTCGGAGCTGCCCGGATCTGACGCCCCCGCATCCATTCCGGCCTCCTCTGCTCGCCCCGCCACATCCTCGCGCCGCCATCGGCCCTCTGCCTGCATCCAACCACCGCGGGACCACGTCGTCCCGGCGCTGCCTCGAACCCTGGAACCAAATGTGATGATGCACCGCACCATCCCGCCCGGCCTCGTCCACCTGGACCGCGTCGTCCTGGATCCGCGTCAACCCTCCATACAAATGGGCCTCCCGTTCGTTCCACCCCACCATCCCGCTTCTCGCCGCCCCGCTTCCCGCCGTCTAGTTGGCCCACGGGCCCTAGGTGAGCACCCGGCAGTTATCCCTCGTCCAATGCGCTACTTAATTATCTGACGCTCAGATCCAATATTTCTCCAAGTCATTCTGCGAATTCATATCTTATTGCATTTTGTCATGTTTGTATCTTGGTAACCGTGCATCCTATGAACATGATTTATATATGTAAAATCGTTTACTCCTAGTGCTCTATATGATGGTGCCATTTGCATTCATGTTAGGATTCATCTTCATGTCATAATGTTTGTTCTAAAAGTGCATCCTGATGTTAAGTGATGCTAACTATAGAAAACTGTTAAAACTTGTCATCTTTGCTTGATGATTCCCATTGATCAAGAGCTCATATGCATATGATTCCTTCGTGTGATTTGCTCCATGTTATGTTTAATTTGATTTCATGGCCTTGGTTGCCATTCATAGTTGTTGTAGCATGTCTCCTTATTGCTCTCAAGTTGTCATCATGCTAAATCTGTTAATCTGTTAACAACATGTTCCATTTTGTAAAAACCATAGTAATTAATCTATGCATCTTATGAAGTTGTGCCCATGGAGTAAGTTAGAGTATGCAATGTATACTACATGTCCATGTCTTTTCCATAAATATTAAAATTGCTATGCTTGCTGAGATGTGCCTCTCAAGTTAGCATCATGATGTTAATGTTTGTGTTCCTAGATTTTTGAAATCATGGTTGCATATTGTTTTGAGGGTTCCCATGAACTTGTTGCTCCTACAGATATGCCATGTTGTATGTTTTGAGCTCCATGATATGTAATACCATGCCATGCTATTTAATGCCATGTTCAAGCACTGTAGCATATTTGTTTCATGCCTCCAACATGCCATCATTTTCACTCTACTGTCATACATGCCCAGTTTTGTCCTAATCTGTAACAGAACTTTGCATTTTGCACTGATCATATTGAATTAACCCTGATGCCTATGAACCTGGACCTTAAAAGATGTGTTGAAATATATCATGTCTACTTTAAGTGCATACCTATTTTGTGCCCATTGAGTTACTGTAGCTTTCTGTTTTGATGATTGCGAAGTGCCTAGTTGTTGTTTAGGCAGATTGTTGTTATATCTTGTTTTGAGTGTGTGTGTTGAACCGTTGCTCCATTTGGATCATGTCCTATATGAAACTTGCTTAGAATTGTATGTAGTTTCATCACGACTTGTTGCATCCTTGTTTTGAGTGTTTGTGATTGATGTTTGCATGCATTTTGCATCAATGCCATGTTTAACTTCTATTGCTCATATCTCTTAGACCGTAGCTCCGAATTAAATGATCTACATATGTAACTTGACTAGAAAAATATGTGTAGATCATCATGGCGCATGTTAACTTGCTGTTTAAAAACTTCAACATAATGTTTAATTCAGACCAGTACCGAATTCAAATTTCCCATATGGAGACTTTCCAGAATTGTTATGTGTTGTTTCCGGCCTCACTTAAACTTGTTTTGGTGTGGGTTCTTTCATGCATCATATCTTGCCATGAGTAACAACATTTAACCTTGTCATGCATCATACTTGGTTGTGCATCATGGCTTGTTGATGTGTTGATTGTTGACTATGTTGTTTGCTCCTTTCCGGTTGTGCTTCTTCTCGATAGTTCTGTTTTCGTTGATGATTGTTACCTTGAATCTCACTACTATCTTTGCTATGCAGTTGTATCGATGCCATCGCTATGTCGAGCTACCCACCACTTGTTTATCGAGCCTCCCAATATGCCATGAAACATCCTCTAACCTTTTCACCATCCCAGCAAACTGTTGTTTGACTATGTTACCGCTTTGCTCAGCCCCTCTCATAGCATTGCTAGTTGCAGGTGCAGTTGCAGTTTGTTCCATGTTGGGACATGGATATCTTGGGATATCACAATGTCTCTTATTTAATTAATGCACATATTGTTGGAAATATGCCCTAGAGGCAATAATAAAATGGTTATTATTATATTTCCTTGTTCATGATAATTGCCTATTGTTCATGCTATAATTGTGTTATCTGGAAATGGTAATACATGTGTGAATACATAGACCACAACATGTCCCTAGTGAGCCTCTAGTTGACTAGCTCGTTGATCAATAGATGGTTAAGGTTTCCTGACCATGGACACTGGATGTCGTTGATAATGGGATCACATCATTAGGAGAATGACGTGATGGACAAGACCCAATCCTAAGCCTAGCACAAGATCATGTAGTTCGTATGCTAAAGCTTTTCTAATGTCAAGTATCTTTTCCTTAGACCATGAGATTGTGCAACTCCCAGATACCGTAGGAATGCTTTTGGTGTGCCAAATGTCACAATGTAACTGGGTGGCTATAAATGTGTACTACGGGTATCTCCGAAAGTATCTGTTGGGTTGGCATGAATCGAGACTGGGATTTGTCACTCCGTATGACGGAGAGGTATCTCTAGGACCACTCGGTAGGCCATCATCATAATGAGCTCAGTGTGATCAAGGAGTTGATCACGGGATGATGTGTTATGGAATGAGTAATGAGATTTTCCGTAACAAGGTTGAACAAGGTATCGGTATACCGACGATCGAATCTCGGGCAAGTGCTATACCGGTAGACAAAGGGAATCATATACGGGATTGATTGAATCCTTGACATCGTGGTTCATCTGATGAGATCATCGTGGAGCATGTGGGAGCCAACATGGGTATCCAGATCCCGCTGTTGTCTATTGGCCGGAGAGATGTCTCAGTCATGTCTGGATGCCTCCCGAACCCGTAGGGTCTGCACACTTAAGGTTCGATGACGCCAGGGTTATAGGGAATAGATGTACGTGGTTACCGAATGTTGTTCGGAGTCCCGGATGAGATCCCGGACATCACCAGGAGTTCTGGAATGTCCTGAGGTAAAGATTTATATATGGGAAGTTCAGTTTCAGTCACGGGAAAGGTTTTGGGGTTTATCGGTATTGTACCGGGACCACCGAAGGGGTTCCAGGGGTCCACCGGGAGGGTCCACCTGCCCTGAAGGACCAGCCCCTTAGTGGGCTGGTGCGCCCCTCCCCCCAAGGGCCCAAGGCGCCTAGGGTTGGAAACCCTAGGGGGCCGCTGCCCCCTGGGGGCGGGCGCCCCCCCCTAGTTGGAAACCCTAAGGGGGCCACTGCCCCCCCGAGGGGCCGCTGCCCCCCTCTCCCCTTTCCCCTATAAATAGTGGGGGTGGGAGGGCAACCTCACCCCTTCTCCTGGTGTAGCCCTACCCCTCTCCCTCCTCGTCTCTCGCAGTGCTTGGCGAAGCCCTGCTGGAGTGCCACGCTCCTCCACCACCACCACGCCGACGTGCTGCTGCTGGACGGAGTCTTCCCCAACCTCTCCCTCTCTCCTTGCTGGATCAAGGCGCGGGAGACGTCACCGGGCTGCACGTGTGTTGAACGCAGAGGCACCGTTGTTCGGTGCTTAGATCGGAATCGGCCACGATCTGAATCGCTTCGTGTACGACTCCACCGACCGCGTTCTTACAACGCTTCCGCATCGCGATCTTCAAAGGTACGAAGATGCACTCCCCTCTTGTTGCAAGTAAACTCCATAGATTGATCTTGGTGATGCGTAGAATTTTTTTAATTTCTACAACAATCCCCAACACATATATACTTGGTAAAGGGTGGAAGCCTCAGCCTTTTTCCTGGTGTTTTGTTCCACTCTTGCCTCCCTAGTTTCCGTCATACCGGTGTTATGTTCCTTGATTTTGCGTTCCTAACACGGTCGGGGGTTATGGCCCCCCCTTGACTGTTCGCTTTGAATAAAACTCCTCCAACAAGGCCCAACATTGGTTTTAACATTTGCCCAACATAATAAATATGATATTAAATTTTACGCATGTTAAAACCAGGAGCCGCCGCCGCCGAGGTTCGTTATTCAACATAGGGGCCAGTGATGATGGTGCTGGTCCAAACTAGAGAGCACTATGTGCGGCCGCCCCTTGGCAACTTGGGGTATTTGGCACCTATACACGTCGCTTATCCGATCATGGCCTGAGAAGAGATACGCGCGGCTCCTATCGGGGTGTAGGCATGTCGGGAGATCTTGCTGGACTTGTTTTACCATTGTCAAAATGTCATGTGAACCGGGATTCCGAGCTTGATCGGGTTGTTCAGTAATGGAGGATTTTCCTCCGCGGATCGTGAGTGTTTGTGATGGACTAAGTTGGGACACACTTGCAGGGTTTAATCTTTTGAAAGCCGTGCCCTCGGTTATGTGGCAGATTGGGAATTTTTAATATCCGGTTGTAGAGAACTTGACACTAAACCCAAAACATAATACACCAAGTTCTTGAGTAACCGTGACCGTCTCTTTTCGATGAGTTCGGGAAGATTACTGATGTCTACTACACAACCTTCTTCTTGTAGACGTTGTTGGGCCTCCAAGTGCAGAGGTTTGTAGGACAATAGAAAATTTCCCTCAAGTGGATGACATAAGGTTTATCATTCCGTGGGAGGCATAGGATGAAGATGGTCTCTCTCAAACAACCCTGCAACCAAATAACAAAGAGTCTCTTGTGTCCCCAACACACCCAATACAATGGTAAATTGTATAGGTGCACTAGTTCGGCGAAGAGATGGTGATACAAGTGCAATATGGATGGTAGATATAGGTTTTTGTAATCTGAAATTATAAAAACAGCAAGGTAACTAATGATAAAAGTGAGCGAAAACGGTACTACAATGCGTTGACACAAGGCCTAGGGTTCATACTTTCACTAGTGCAAGTCCTCTCAACAATAATAACATAATTGGATTATTTAACAATCCCTCAAAATGCAACAAAGAGTCACTCCAAAGTCACTAATAGCGGAGAACAAACGGAGAGATTATTGTAGGGTACGAAACCACCTCAAAGTTATCGTTTCTGATCGATTTATTCAAGAGTCTGTAGTAAAATAACATGAAGCTATTCTTTCTGTTCGATCTATCCTAGAGTTTTTACTAGAATAACACCTTGAGATGCAAATGAACCAAAACCCTAATGTCACCTAGATACTCCAATGTCACCTCAAGTATCCATGCGTATGATTATATGATATGCATCACACAATCTCACATTCATCTATTCAACCAACACAAAGAACTTCAAAGAGTGCCCCAAAGTTTCTACTGGAGAGTCAAGAAGAAAGCGTGTTCCAACCCCTATGCATAAGTTCACAAGGTCACGGAACTCACAAGTTGATCACCAAAACATACATCAATGGAATCACGTGAATATCCCATTGTCACCACAGATAAGCACATGCAAGACATACATCAAGTGTTCTCAAATCCTTAAAGACTCAATCCGATAAGATAACTTCAAAGGGAAAACTCAATCCATTACAAGATAGTAGAGGGGGAGAAACATCATAAGATCCAACTATAATAGCAAAGCTCGTGATACATCAAGATCGTGCCATATGAAGAACACGAGAGAGAGAGATCAAACACATAGCTACTAGTACATACCCTCAGCCCCGAGGGTGAACTACTCCCTCCTCATCATGGAGAGCGCCGGGATGATGAAGATGACCACCTGTGATGGATCTCCCCTCCGGCAGGGTGCCGGAATAGGGTCCCGATTGGTTTTTGGTGGCTACAGAGGCTTGCGGCGGCGGAACTCCCGATCTAGGTTTCTTTTCGGGGGTTTCTGTATTTATAGGAATTTTTTGCGGCGGTCTCACGTCAGGGGGGTCTCTGATTCATCCACGAGATAGGGGGGGTGAGCCTAGGGGGGTAGGGCGTTCCCTCAACCCTCGTGGATGGCTCGGGATTCTTCTAGCCCAACTCTTTTACTTCGGGGGCTTCTTTTGGTCCATAAAAAATCATCAAAAATTGGCACGCCAATTAGACTCCGTTTGGTATTCCTTTTCTATAAAACTCAAAAACAAGGAAAAAACAGAAACTGGGACTGGGCTCTAGGTTAATAGGTTTGTCCCAAAAATCATATAAAATAGCATATAAATGCATATAAAACATCCAAAACGGATAATATAATAGCATGGAACAATCAAAAGTTATAGATACGTTGGAGACGTATCAAGCATCCCCAAGCTTAATTCCTGCTCATCCTTGAGTAGGTAAATGATAAAAACTGATTTTTTTGATGTGGAATGCTACCTAACATAATTATCAATGTAATTTTCTTTATTGTGGCATGAATGTTCAGATCCGAAAGATTCAAGACAAAAGTTTAATATTGACATAAAAATAATAATACTTCAAGCATACTAACAAAGTAATCATGTCTTCTCAAAATAACATGGCCAAAGAAATTTCATCCCTACAAAACCATATAGTCTGGCTCTGCTCCATCTTCATCACACAAAATATTCAAATCATGCACAACTCCGATGACAAGCCATGAGATTGTTTCATACTTTTGATGTTCTCAAACTTTTTCAACTTTCACGCAATACATGAGCTTGAGCCATGGACATAGCACTATAGGTGGAATAGACGATGGTTGTGGAGAAGACAAAAAGAAGGAGATAGTCTCACATCAACTAGGCGTATCAACGGGCTATGGAGATGCCCATCAATAGATATCAATGTGAGTGAGTAGGGATTGCCATGCAACGGATGCACTAGAGATATAAGTGTATGAAAGCTCAAAAAGAAACTAAGTGGGTGTGCATCCAACTTGCTTGCTCAGGAAGACCTCGAGCATTTGAGGAAGCCCATCGTTGGAATATACAAGCCAAGTTCTATAATGAAAATTTCCCACTAGTATATGAAAGTGACAACATAGGAGACTCTCTATCATGAAGATCATGGTGCTACTTTGAAGCACAAGTGTGGTAAAAGGATAGTAGCACTGCCCCTTCTCTCTTTTTCTCTCATTTTTTTGTTTTTTGGGCCTTCTCTTTTTTTGGCTTTCTCTTTTTTTCCTCACATGGGACAATGCTCTAATAATGAATATCATCACACTTTTATTTACTTACAACTCAAGAATTACAACTCGATACTTAGAACAAAATATGACTATATGAATGTCTCCGGCGGTGTACCGGGATGTGCAATGAATCAAGAGTGACATGTATGAAAGAATTATGAATTTTGTCTTTGCCACAAATACAATGAAAACTACATGATCATGCAAAGCAATATGACAATGATGAAGCGTGTCATAATAAACAAAATGGTGGAAACTTGCATGGCAATATATCTCGGAATGTCTATGGAAATGCCATAATAGGTAGGTATGGTGGCTGTTTTAAGGAAGGTATATGGTGGGTTTATGGTACCGGTGAAAATTGTGTGGTACTAGAGAGGCTAGCAATGGTGGAAGGATGAGAGTGCGTATAATCCATGGACTCAACATTAGTCATAAAGAACACACATACTTATTGCAAAAGTCTATTAGATATCGAAACAAAGTACTGTTGGGGAACGTAGTAGAAATTCAAAATTTTCTACGCATCACCAAGATCAATCTATGGAGTAATCTAGCAACAAGGGGAAGGAGAGTGCATCTACATACCCTTGTAGATCGCTAAGCAGAAGCGTTCAAGTGAACGGGGTTGATGGAGTCGTACTCGCCGTGATTCAAATCACTGATGATCCTAGTGCCGAATGGACGACACCTCCGTGTTCAACACATGTACAGCCCGGTGACGTGTCCTACGCCTTGATCCAGCAAGGGGAGAAGGAGAGGTGGGGAAGACTCCATCCAGCAGCAGCACGACGGCATGGTGGTGGTGGAGGAGCGCGGGACTCCAGCAGGGCTTCGCCAAGCACTACGAGAGACGAGGAGGAAGAGAGGTAGGGTTGCGCCAAGAGGGAGAGGATCTCGTGTGTCTTGCAGCCTCCAATACCTCAAGTATATATAGGGGAAGGGGAGGGGCTGTGCCCCCACCTAGGGTTCCCTCCCTAGGGGTGGCGGCAGCCCCCAGATCCCATCTGGGTGGCGGCCACAAGGGGGAGAGCGGGAGGCGCACCTGGGGTGGGCCTTAGGGCCCATCTGCCCAAGGGTTTGCCCCCCTCCCCTCTTGGAGGCGCCTTGGGACTTGGTGGGAGGCGCCCCAGCCCACCTAGGGGCTGGTCCCTTCCCACTATTGGCCCATGTAGGCCTCCGGGGCTGGTGGCCCCACCTGGTGGACCCCCGGACCCCTCTGGTGGTCCCGGTACACTACCGGTGATGCCCGGAACACTTGCGGTGGCCAAAACCATACTTCCTATATATCAATCTTTACCTCCGGACCATTCCGGAACTCCTCGTGACGTTCGGGATCTCATCCGGGACTCCGAACAACATTCAGTAACCGCATACATACTTTCCCTATAACCCTAGCGTCATCGAACCTTAAGTGTGTAGACCCTACGGGTTCGGGAAACATGTAGACATGACCGAGACACCTCTCCGGTCAATAACCAACAACGCGATCTGGATACCCATGTTGGCTCCCACATGCTCCACGATGATCTCATCGGATGAACCACGATGTCAAGGACTTAATCAATCCCGTATACAATTCCCTTTGTCTAGCGGTACGATACTTGCCCGAGATTCGATCGTCGGTATCCTGATACGTTGTTCAATCTCGTTAACGGCAAGTCTCTTTACTCGTTCCGTAACACATCATCCCGTGATCAACTCTTTGATCACATTGTGCACATTATGATGATGTCCTACCGAGTGGGCCCAGAGATACCTCTCCCCGCTTACAGGATGACAACTACTCCGTATCCTACGTACCGCGCGCAGCGTATATGTGGACAATCATGACCTCCAAGTCTGCAAGTTAACGTGCAATGAGACCCGAAGCAGAACACTTTCGGGAATTGATCTACTTGGTACTCGTGTACCCTTTATAGCAACTCGGTTAACGTTGTAGGATCGGTTATGATAACGAGGCCCCACACCAAGTTAGCACTATCCCTAACCTGGTTCGCAGTGCGATGTTGCCACATATACCGTCATGCAGGCTCTAGAGAAGAAATGCATTCTACTTTGACATTATGAATAAAGCTGTTTATGTACATACGGAATCTGAACATTGAATCTTCAGTCATGCTACCGACGCCCTTAGGGGATAATGGCTCGTGTGTCCCATCACTATTCCTAGTTCACTCCTAATAGATTCGTACGATGCCCTTGAGTCCCATCAACGCGAACACTCGCATTATGCTCATATTTATGGCGTCGGCCGGAAATTACCGTGAACACAATTCTCATGCTTCCATTCGAGACGCCATCGCTACGGTTTCAAACACACAGAGCTTTACTACGGTCGGAACTATCGCTGTGTTGTACTATCGTATTCGGCACCAGCGATGTTGTCAATCATGAGCAAGGTTTGCCTAACGCAACTACAAATTACCATTAGGCATAAGGCCATTATATCATAAACGGTTATCGCATTGCGAACTTAATGGGAAATATGCCTAATAACTAAACAAACCTATCATATTATTATTGCTCCTAGACAGATTATTAGTATTCAAGCTGAGGTCTCTCACTTGCACGGAGATGTCATATATTCTATCGATTCTCGACGGCTTCGATAGGCTGATTCAGACATCTCAGGGCCACATCCCTATCTGTTTGACCGTCTACAGCCGACAATAGATGCTTTACATGGGTTTGATCAATGTCTTATGCTTGTGAGGCAGTAGTGTTTGCAAGCTGTCGATAACGGAGTCGAGAGCTCCTACGAGCATCTAGCATCTCGAGATATAGCTACATATTCGCAAAAGATTGTCGTATACGTCACTGCGGTAGTTCAGACGTGCCCAACTATACTACGCATGTAACATTATGCAGCAATGCATGTACAATAACTGTTCTACTTGAGCCAAGCTATTTCAATCTGATTCATTGCTACATCATATACGATGCATCCGGTTATCTACTTTACTCAGATGAGCCGCATGAGATTTCCCACTGGCGGCTCAATGATAGGATGTATAGCTTGCATCGACGTAACTCTTTACGTCGAACTCTTTATCACCTCCATAACCGAGAAATACATATCCTTATTCCTCTAAGGATAATTTAGACCGCTATCTGGTGATCTACTCCTAGATTACCTTTGTACCCTCTTGCCAGATATGTGGCAAGGCACACATCAGGTGCGGTACTCAGCATGGCATACCGTATAGAGCCTATGACAAAAGCATAGGGGACGACCTTCGTCCTTTCTCTCTATTCTGCCGTGGTCGAGCTTTAAGTCTTAACTTCATACCTTACAAACTCAGGCAAGAACTCCTTCTTTGACTGATCCATCTTGAACACCTTCAAGATCATGTCAAGGTATGTGCTCATTTGAAAGTACCATTAAGCGTTTTGATCTATCCTTATAGATCTTGATGCTCAATGTTCAAGTAGCTTAATCCAGGCTTTCCATTGAAAAACACTTTCCAAATAACCCTATATGCTTTCCAGAAATTCTACGTCATTTCTGATCAACAATATGTCAACAACATATATTCATCAGAAATTCTATAGTGCTCCCACTCACTTCTTTGGAAATACAAGTTTCTCATAAACTTTGTATACACCCAAAATCTTTGATCATCTATCAAAGCATACATTCCAACTCCGAGATGCTTACTCCAGTCCTAGAAGGATTGCTGGAGCTTTGCATACTTAGTTAGCATCTTTCAGGATTGACAAACTTCCGGTTGTATCACATACAACCTTTCCTCAAGAAAATCGCAGGAAACAATGGTTTTGGCATCCTATCTGCAAGATTTCACAAATAAATGCAGTATCGCTAATATAATTCCAACAGACTCTTAGCAATCGCTACGCAGCTGCCAGGAAGGTTCTTCCATCGTAGTAACTCTTGAAACCTTGTCGGAAAACATTCCTCCTTTAAACGAGCAAGTACGAGCTTTCTTAAATGTCATATTACCATCATTATCCGTACTTCCTTCGTTTAAAATTCCAGTAGTTCATCGTACTTAACCAGCTTCCCTTAACCGACATACAAGTTACAATAGTTTCTTACTAATCAGATCTGACAACTTTTGTTTTGATCATATAAATACGCGATCCTCTCTCGCGGATTATCAATAGCTCTCGCATCCATCTGTTTTCGGGATATTGACCAGCGCCACACCGATCAAGCACCGCCTAAAGTAGCTGCATTCCGTTAGCTTGTAGTCATTGGTCTAGCAACATGACTTCCAAGACAGGATTACGTACCACTCTGAAGTAGTACGCATCCTTGTCATCCTACGAGGTTTGGGAGTGACTTGATCTGAAGTCTCATGATCACTATCATAAGCTTCCACTTCAATTGGTGTAGGTGCCACAGGAACAACTCTTTGTGCCCTGCTATACACTAGTTGAAGTAACGGTTTAATAACCTCATCAAGTCTCCACCATCCTCCCACTCAATTCTTTCGAGAGAAACTTTTCCTCGAGAAAGGACCCATTCTAGGAAACAATCCCTTATTGCTTTCGGATCTGAGACAGGAGGTATACCCAACTGTTTTGGGTGTCCTATGAAGATGCATTTATCCGCTTTGGGTTCGAGCTTATCAGCCTGAAACTTTTTCACATAAGCGTCGCAGCCCCAAACTTTTAAGAAATGACAGCTTAGGTTTCTCTAAACCATAGTTCATACGGTGTCATCTCATCGGAATTACGTGGTGCCCCTTTTAAAGTGAATGTGGTTGTCTCTAATGCCTAACCCATAAACTATCGTGGTAATTCGATAAGAGACATCATGGTATGCATCATATCCAATAGGGTGCAGTTATGATGTTCGGACACACCATCACACTATGGTGTTCCAGGCTGTATTAGTTGTGAAACAATTTCCACAATGTCTTAATTCTGTGCCAAACTCGTAATTCAGATATTCATCTCTATGATCATATCATAGATATTTTATCCTCTTGTCACGACGATCTTTCAACTTCACCCTGAAATTACTTGAACCTTTCAATAATTCAGACTCGTGATTCATCAAGTAAATATACTCAACATCTACTCAAATCATCTGTGAAGTAAGAACATAACGATATCCACTACACGCCTCAGCACTCATTGGACTGCACACATCAAAATGTATTACTTCCAACAAGTTGCTTTCTAGTTCCATTTTACTGAAAACGAGGCTTTCAGTCATCTTGCCCATGTGGTATGATTTGCATGTCTCAAGTGATTCAAAATCAAGTGAGTCCAAACGGTCCATTTGCATGGAGTTTCTTCATGCATATACACCAATAGACATGGTTCGCATGTCTCAAACTTTTCAAAACGAGTGAGCCCAAAGATCCATCAACATGGAGCTTCTTCATGCGTTTTATACCGATATGACTTACGTGGCAGTGCCACAAGTAGGTGGTTACTATCATTACTAACTTATATCTTTTGGCATGAACATGTGTATTACTACGATCGAGATTCAATAAACCATTTATTTTAGGTGCAAGACTATTGAAGGTATTATTCAAATAAATAGAGTAACCATTATTCTCCTTAAATGAATAACCGTATTGCGATAGACATAATCCAATCATGTCTATGCTCAATGCAAACACCAATCTCGATGGTAGAGGGAGCGTGCGATGCTTGATCACATCAAGCTTGGGAAAAACTTCCAACACATATCGCCAACTCGCCTTTAGCTAGTCTCCGTTTACTCCGCAGCCTTTTATTTCGAGTTTACTAACACTTAGCAACCGAACCAGTATCCAATACCATGGTGCTACTAGGAGTACTAGTAAAGTACACATTAACACAATGTATATCCAATATACTTCTATCGACCTTGCCAGCCTTCTCATCTACCAAGTATCTAGGGTAATTCTGATCCAGTGGATGTTCCCCTTATTACAGAAGCACTCAGTCTCGGGTTTGCGTTCAACCTTGGGTTTCTTCACTAAAGCAGCAGCTGATTTGCCGTTTCATGAAGTATCCCTTCTTGCCCTTGCCCTTCTTGAAACTAGTGGTTCAACCATCAACAATTGATGCTCCTTCTTGATTTCTACTTTTGTGGTGTCAAACATCGCGAATATCTCAAGGATCATCATATATGCCCCTGATATATTATAGTTCATCACGAAGCTCTAGCAGCTTGGTGGTAATGACTTCGGAGAAACATCACTATCTCATCTGGAAGATCAACTCCCACTCGATTCAAATGATTGTTGTACTCATACAACCTGAGCACAAGCTCCACAATTGAGGTTTTCTCCCTTAGTTTGCAGGCTAAGAAAATCGTCGGAGGTCTTATACCTCTTGACGTGGGCACGAGCCTGAAATCCCAATTTCAGCCCTCGAAACATCTCATATGTTTCGCGACGTTTCAAAATGTCTTTGGTGCCTCAACTCTAAACCGTTTAACTGAACTATCACATAGTTATAAAAATGTGTATGTCAGATGTTCGCAACATCCACAGACGACGTTCGAGGTTCAGCACACTGAGCGGTGCATTAAGGACACAAGCCTTCTATGAAGCAATGAGGACAATCCTCAGTTTACGGACCTAGTCCGCATAATTGCTACTATCAACTTTCAACTAAATTTTCTCTAGGAACATATCTAAACAGTAGAACTGAAACGCGAGCCACGACATAATTTGCGAAGACCTTTTGACTATGATCAGGATAATTAAGTTCATCTTATGAACTCCCACTCATATAGACATCCCTCTAGTCATCTAAGTGATTACATGATCCGAGTCAACTAGGCCGTGTCCGATCATCACATGAGACGGACTAGTCAACATCGGTGAACATCTTCATGTTGATCGTATCTTCTATACGACTCATGTTCGACCTTTTGGTCTTCTGTGTTCCGAGGCCATGTCTATACATGCTAGGCTCGTCATGTCAACCTAAGTGTTTGCATGTGTAAATCTGTCTTACACCCATTGTATGTGAACGTTGGAATCTATCACACCCGATCATCACGTGGTGCTTCGAAACAACGAACTGTCGCAACGATGCACAGTTAGGGGGAACACTTTCTTGAAATTATTATGAGGGATCATCTTATTTACTACCGTCGTTCTAAGTAAACAATATGCAAAAACATGATAAACATCACATGCAATCAAATAATAGTGACATGATATGGCCAATATCATATAGCTCATTTGATCTCCATCTTGGGGCTCCATGATCATCTTGTCACCGGCATGACACCATGATCTCCATCATCATGATCTCCATCATCGTGTCTCCATGAAGTTGCTCGCCAACTATTACTTCTACTACTATGGCTAACACGTTTAGCAATAAAGTAAAGTAATTTACATGGCGTTTCTCAATGACACGCAGGTCATACAAAAAAATAAAGACAACTCCTATGGCTCCTGCCGGTTGTCATACTCATCGACATGCAAGTCGTGATTCCTATTACAAGAACATGATCTCATACATCACATATATATCATTCATCACATCCTTTGGCCATATCACATCACAAAACACTTGCTGCAAAAACAAGTTAGACGTCCTCTAATTGTTGTTGCAAGTTTTTACGTGGCTGCTATAGGTTTCTAGCAAGAACGTTTCTTACCTACGCCAAAACCACAACGTGAATTGCCAATTTCTATTTACGCTTCATAAGGACCCTGTTCATCGAATCCGATCCGACTGAAGTGGGAGAGACAGACACCCGCCAGCCACCTTATGCAACTAGTGCATGTCAGTCGGTGGAACCGGTCTCACATAAGCGTACGAGTAAGGTTGGTCCGGGCCGCTTCATCCCATGATGCCGCCGAATCAAGATAAGACTAGTAACGGCAAGATAATTGACAATATCGACGCCCACAACTAATTTGTGTTCTACTCGTGCATAGTAACTACGCATAGACCTAGCTCATGATGCCACTGTTGGGGAACATAGCAGAAATTCAAAATTTTCTACGCATCACCAAGATCAATCTATGGAGTAATCTAGCAACGAGGGGAAGGAGAGTGCATCTACATAACCTTGTAGATCACTAAGCGGAAGCGTTCAAGTGAACGGGGTTGATGGAGTCGTACTCGCCGTGATTCAAATCACCGATGATCCTATTGCCGAACGGACGACACCTCCGTGTTCAACACATGTACAACCCGGTGACGTCTCCTATGCCTTGGTCCAGCAAGGGGAGAAGGAGAGGTTGGGGAAGACTCCATCCAGCAGCAGCACGACGGCGTGGTGGTGGTGGAGGAGCGCGGGACTCCAGCAGGGCTTCGCCAAGCACTACGAGAGACGAGGAGGAAGAGAGGTAGGGCTACGCCAAGAGGGAGAGGATCTCGTGTGTCTTGCAGCCTCCAATGCCTCAAGTATATATAGGGGAAGGGGAGGGGCTGCGCCCCCACCTAGGGTTCCCTCCCTAGGGGTGGCGGCAGCCCCCAGATCCCATCTGGGTGGTGGCCACAAGGGGGAGAGGGGAAAGCGCACCTGGGGTGGGCCTTAGGGCCCATCTGCCCTAGGGTTTGCCCCCCTCCCCTCTTGGAGGCGCTTTGGGCCTTGGTGGGAGGCGCCCCAGCCCACCTAGGGGCTGGTCCCTTCCCACTATTGGCCCATGTAGGCCTCCGGGGCTGGTGGCCCCACCTGGTGGACCCCCGGACCGCTTCGGTGGTCCCGATACACTACCGGTGATGCCCGGACACCTCCGGTGGCCAAAACCATACTTCCTATATATCAATATTTACCTCCGGACCATTCCGGAACTCCTCGTGACGTCCGGGGTCTCATCCGGGACTCCGAACAACATTCGGTAACCGCGTACATACTTTCCCTATAACCCTAGCGTCATCGAACCTTAAGTGTGTAGACCCTACGGGTTCGGGAAACATGTAGACATGACCGAGACACCTCTCCGGTCAATAACCAACAACGCGATCTGGATACCCATGTTGGCTCCCACATGCTCCACGATGATCTCATCGGATGAACCACGATGTCAAGGACTTAATCAATCCCGTATACAATTCCCTTTGTCTAGCGGTACGATACTTGCCCGAGATTCGATCGTCGGTATCCTGATACGTTGTTCAATCTCGTTACCGGCAAGTCTCTTTACTCGTTCCGTAACACATCATCCCGTGATCAACTCTTTGATCACATTGTGCACATTATGATGATGTCCTACCGAGTGGGCCCAGAGATACCTCTCCGTTTACACGGAGTGACAAATGCCAGTCTCAATTTGTGCCAACCCAACAGACACTTTCGGAGATACCTGTAGTGTACCTTTATAGCCACCCGGTTACGTTGTGACGTTTGGCACACCCAAAGCACTCCTACGGTA